>NW_026511000.1:0-144606 GCF_027579735.1 Bombina bombina | reverse complement strand
TTTTAAAATCCTTGTCTAAAATATTACACTGTATGTCCTAATGTCAGCATCAATGTTTATCTTTAATTCTAAATTAACATATACATATTTTAAAGTATAATACACAATGTAAGAAATGGCACTTACAAGTTCTGATGAGTGATCAATGTCACAAGTATCGGGCATTTTGATTCGTTATTGATAGTTTAAAATATATATTTGAATCAGATTGGCTGATGTCATAAATCATGTGATTATGCATATTCCAATCAAAAGTGGTTGAACAATTATCTAGTGTGTGGGTAGTTTGCGTTATAATTGGTGTGAAAAGTGTTGGGTCATAATTGGTGTGAAGTGGAGAGTGGGACTTGTATTACATGGCTTAAACATGGTGCACATAGATTTTACACAAAAAAATAAAAAGGAAGTTAACTACTGTATATTAAGTTCTATATTTCATTTTTATCTCTATAACTATTAGTGCGACAAGTTTGGGGCAAAACTTTTTAACAAATTTGTAGAAATATTGTTCCCTTGCTTTATAATGAGA
Source organism: Bombina bombina (assembly GCF_027579735.1). Lineage (NCBI taxonomy): Eukaryota > Metazoa > Chordata > Amphibia > Anura > Bombinatoridae > Bombina > Bombina bombina. The sequence continues at coordinate 144,077 of NW_026511000.1, read as the reverse complement.
GACAAATTTGTAACATAATCCATAAGTAGTAATGTATTTTTCATTTTTATTCCTATATCTACTAGTGCACCAAATGTGGAGCAATAATATTGTTTGATTTAGAAAGGGTATACAATTTGAATAGAGTTTCTAATTTACTTTTATTATGTAATATACTTTATTCTCTTGCAGCGTCGAACATAAGCTTTCTGTGTTTTCAGACTCCCATTAAGTTCTATGGCATCCGCGACCCCAAGGGTGGCGGAATGAAAACTAGGTATGCTGCGTCGGAATAGACGCGAGCGTACCTGTTAAATGTTTGATACATTTGGAAAAGGCTCAAATAGAGTCAAATCTGAATTCGGAACATCTGTAATGACGCAAGCATCGATCTGTGTCGGATTGAGATTGTGGGATCGAATTTTACATCACAAAGTTCAACATTTCCAGATCTTGACACTTTGATAACTACGACCGATCAAGCTCGCGACAATTACGACACGGAAATCAAGCGTATTTTTAGTTGACGCTTTGATAAATATCTCAAAAATATAATATTCTCTATCCATTACTACCAAATTCCCACTTTTATCAGCTTCCTTTATCACTATGGGGCCTATCTATCAAGCTCCGAATGGAGCTTGATGCCCCATGTTTCTGGTGAGCCTGCAGGCTTGCCAGAAACAGCAGTTATGAAGCAGCGGTCACAAAGACCGCTGCTCCATAACCCTGTCCGCCTGCTCTGAGCAGGCGGACAGGAATCGCAACAATTCAACCTGATCGAGTACGATCGGGTTGATTGACACCCCCTGTTGTTTGTAAGTCAGTCTGTATAGCCATAACCATAATCCTGTCCGCCTGCTCTGAGCAGGCGGACAGGAATCGCAACAATTCAACCCGATCGAGTACGATTGGGTTGAATGACACCCCCTGCTGGCGGCCGATTGGCCGCGAGTCTGCAGGGGGCGGCGTTGCACCAGCAGCTCTTGTGAGCTGCTGGTGCAATGTTAAATGCGGAGAGCGTATTGCTCTCCGCATTTAGCGAGGTCTTGCGGACCTGATCCGCACTGTCGGATCAGGTCTGCATGACCTTTGATAAATAGGGGCCTATATCTATATTAGTTTTTAATGATTGAAGAGCTTTATATTGATTACCAGTCATATTATTGCAGTCCATCTTAGTATGTTTCTACGTTCTACCTCATTTGACAAATTTCTAAGCTTTTGTTCAATAGTACGCTAAAATACATCAAAACATTTCCCCCTTGTCATGAGATGCAGGACATATGCAGGACACAGCAATGATGGTACAACTCTATTTTATTGCCGAGCATAACAATACACATCTAGTCAGGTTGATTGTACTAAACTAACTGCCACACAGACACCGGACCTAAGCCCCGCCCACATGCTAGTGACATCACATCCTGCTCTCATCACATCTTCCCCTTTTTCAAAGGCAAAGCATACATTTGCATATAATAAATAACAAGGTACACCAACAGGGTATACAACAACATTTTTGTTTTTGAACATTATAAAAACAGATAGATTAGAAAACATGAACAAATAAATTACATCCTGACTTGGACATCGGGGTAGACTACCCTAGTCCACAGTGACCATGAGATTATTCTGCCCATACTTCCGGTCACTGTTCTAGTTAAAGTCAGTCCCTGTAACGGGCCGGAAGTTTCACCACTCTTCCGCTTGATGTAACTTTGCATGAACTGTCCTCTGATACAGAAGATGGTGAACAAGAGTCTGCTGGAGGCAAAGATATATCCCCGCTGTGATCTTGCTGAGGGGAAGGCACCTCTCTTAGAACAGGGGATCCCACCGGCGGTGGTACTGAGGTATCCGGTTCCAGACTCTCAGGTACAGGCTGAAGATGTCTTCGGTTATGGCGTGTAACCGTCCCTCCCTCTGTAAGGACTGTGTAAGACCTTGGTTCTGGAGAGCGGCCCACTACCGTAGCAGGCGTCTTCCATTTCTTCTCATCATCCAGTTTAATTCTGACACTTTGGCCCGCTTTCAGTTCCTGTAAAGGCCTGACAGAATGTCTCCTGTCGTAGAAGAAACGATAACCCTTTTTGGCCTCTTCATCCCTCCTAAGGACTTCGTCCCGAGGAACAGGGCCAGGCGGCTTGAAGACACCCACTGAGGGTAAAGTGGTGCGAATCTGGCATCCTAGCATCAGCTGTGCCGGGCTAAACCCGGTGGCTTGAATGGGCGTCACCCTGTATGACAAAAGGGCTAGGTACGGCTCAGATTGCTTTAGAATGAATTTTGTTGTTTGAACTGCCCTTTCCGCCATTCCGTTGGCCTGCGGATAATGTGGACTTGACGTGGAATGTACAAAATCATAATCCCTGCTGAAAGCACTGAACTCTGTAGAAGCGAATTGCATACCATTATCACTCACTAGCTCCATTGGAATGCCCCAGCGGGCGAACAAGCTCTTCAGGCGAATGATAACGGCCTGACTTGTGATATCATTCAGGGGTGCAATTTCCAAATACCTGGAATAGTAGTCGATCACAACAAGAAACTTTTTCCCGTGCAGTTCACACAAATCAGCAGCTATTTTCTGCCACGGCCCCGCAGGCAGCGGAGTAGACATTAAGGGCTCCCTTCTCTGAGTAGGCCGGCGTTCCCGGCAAAAGGCACATTTAGACACGTGATTTGCAATGTCGGAGCTGATCCCAGGCCACCACACAGCTGTAGCTGCCCTTTCTCTGCACTTTGTAATGCCTAAGTGGCCATCGTGAATCCTGTTTAACATCTCCTTCCTCATGCTGACAGGAATTACAATGCGGTCTTGGAACAGCACCAACCCCTCCAGCTCCGTGAGCTGCGACCTCTCTGGCTGGTAAGCATTTAAAGACATCCAGGCTGCCCGGCTCTCGGGCCAGCCATCTTTTATGTACCTTATAACTTCTTGCAGATCTGTGTCCAAATATGTCTCTTTCTTTATCTCTTCCAGTTTCCTTGAAGAAATGGACTTAGAGGCCAGAACTGAATCAACATACACTTTCACATCCGACTCTGTGGAGGATTCTTCAGCAGCAGCCAGCGGGAGCCTGGACAGTGTATCTGCCACAACCAGTTGCTTCCCCGGCACATGCACTGCCTGAACATTGAACCTGAGCAGTCTCATTAAAAGTCTCTGGCATCTCAAGGGTGTTTTGTCAATGTCATAAGAATTGATAAGAGGGACTAGCGGTTTGTGGTCAGTTTCCAGACTAAATTTCTCCAAACCCACTAGATAACGCTGAAAGCGCTCACAGGCCCAAACTGCAGCCAGGCACTCTTTCTCAATTTGAGCGTATTTTGACTCCGCAGCCGTCAGCGTGCGGGAACAGTAGGCGATGGGCTGTAGTTTGTTGTCATTCAGCTGCAGGAGTGCAGCCCCCAACCCATAACTGCTTGCATCAGCACTAACCACAGTCTTTTTTGAAGGGTCGCAGAACCCCAGCACTGGGGCAGACCCCAGCAGGGACTTGGCATGCAGGAACGCTTTTTCTTGTGAGGGTCCCCAGACCCAGGCAACATCTTTCTTAAGCAACTCTGTGATAGGGTGTAAAACTGTAGATAAATCTGGAAGAAACTTGCCCACGTAATTTACAAGGCCCAATATCTGTCTCAGCTCATGTACATCAGAAGGGCTTTTCATCTGTTTGATAGCCCGAATTTTCTCGGGGTCCGGCTTGATGCCATCCCCGTTGATGATATGCCCAAAGTAGCATAATTCAGTTTTCCTAAAATGACATTTTTCTTTATTCAGCTTCAGCCCAGACTCTTTGATAGCCTGCAGCACACAACTCAAACGCTGATCATGCTCCTCCACTGTAGACCCATACACTAGAATGTCGTCTATGACGACTGCTGTGCCCACGTGGCCACTCAGGAGAGAACTCATTTTCCTTTGAAAGATCTCAGGAGCGGAGGATATCCCAAAGGGGAGTCTGCAGAAGCAGAACCGACCTACCGGTGTGATAAAGGTAGTCAGTTTGCGGCACTTTGGATCCAGGGGGATCTGCCAAAAGCCGCTAGAAGCGTCTAATGTGGAAAAGAACTTCGCCCCAGCCAACTTCGGGGCTATATCTTCCAATGTCGGCAGCACAAATCTCTCCCTCTTCACTGCCTCATTCAACCTTTTCAGGTCCACACAGATGCGCACCTTTCCGTTTTTCTTTGCAACTGGAACAATGGGGGCACACCAATCAGTTGCTTCAACAACCTCTTCAATAACCCCCATAGACTTCATGCGCATGAGCTCTTTCTCCACTTGAGGCATGAGCGGGAACGGAATTCTACGAGGAGTAGAAACACTGTATGGGACTGCGTCACTTTTAAGTGCTATACGGACAGGTTTGCAGTTCAGTAGGCCCAACTCGCCAAACATATCTTCAGAGATCTCATTCACTCTGGCCACGAGGCCCAAGTCACAGGCTGCTTTTCTGCTCAATAAACTGTTAACACACTGACCTCGGATCACATGCACCCACATGGTGAACTTTTTTTGTTTGTACTCACAGCTGGCAAGAAATTTCCCCACACAATCAATGCGGCCACCAGGACTATGGACATTTGTAGTAACCTTCGCCAGCTGGGGCTGTCGAGGCAATTTCATAAATTCAGCAAAAGACATTACAGTGATATCAGCACCTGTGTCAATCTTAAAATCAACTTTGGCTCCCATTACAGTAAAAGTAACTTTCCAATCTTCCTCTGAGCTTGTCCGTTCCACAACAGACCCCACAAAAGACACTTCCTGACCCTCCTGGTCACTGTCCACCTGCATCTCCTTAATGTATTCAGTTTTACACACCACTTCAAAATGGCCTATTGCGTTACATTTTCTGCATCTTTTATCTCTGGCCGGGCATATAGAACTCTGATCATGAGCCCGGTAGCACCGTGTGCATCGGCCATGTTGCGCCCATCCACTTCTAGGCCTTTCCAGTACTTTTGATCTACCGCTCACACTGTGCCTTTCACTAGTAATTTTCCTAGACTGTTGCACTTCATCCACAATACTCTCAGACCTCAGATCAGCACTTTGCTTTTTCACCAGTTCACTCTGGCGGGCCATCCTAATAGCCCCGTCTAACGTTAAATCAGGCTCTAACTGCAGCTTCAGGGAGACTTCAGCATCTGCAATTCCAATAACTATTCTGTCTCTGATTTGCTCTTCTTTAGCAACACCAAACTCACAGAATTCAGCTAGTTCATACAGCCTGCGCACAAATGACTCCACAGATTCTCCCACACGCTGATTACGTTTGTGAAAACAAGCTCTCTCATGGATCACATTTCTTTTGGGCACAAAGTGGGCACTGAGTTTATCAATAACTATATCAAAGTTAACTTCTTCCCCTTCTTGGAAAGTAAAAGCATTGAACACTGGCTCTACATCTTCCCCCATGGAGTATAAAAGAGAATTAACTTGTACTTCACCACTCTCCTTGTTCAGTTTGGATGCAATCCTGAAGCGCTGAAACCGCTGACGCCATGTGGGCCAAGCTGCAGGCTGAGAAAAGTCAAAAGGCTCAGGTGGGGTAAACTTTGACATTGCAATCGATCAGGAACAGAAGCGCAGTCCAGAACTTCTGACACCATGTCATGAGATGCAGGACATATGCAGGACACAGCAATGATGGTACAACTCTATTTTATTGCCGAGCATAACAATACACATCTAGTCAGGTTGATTGTACTAAACTAACTGCCACACAGACACCGGACCTAAGCCCCGCCCACATGCTAGTGACATCACATCCTGCTCTCATCACACCCCTAGTATACAGGGAGTGCAGAATTATTAGGCAAGTTGTATTTTTGAGGATTAATTTTATTATTGAACAACAACCATGTTCTCAATGAACCCAAAAAACTCATTAATATCAAAGCTGAATAGTTTTGGAAGTATTTTTTAGTTTGTTTTTAGTTATAGCTATTTTAGGGGGATATCTGTGTGTGCAGGTGACTATTACTGTGCATAATTATTAGGCAACTTAACAAAAAACAAATATATACCCATTTCAATTATTTATTTTTACCAGTGAAACCAATATAACATCTCAACATTCACAAATATACATTTCTGACATTCAAAAACAAAACAAAAACAAATCAGTGACAATATAGCCACCTTTCTTTGCAAGGACACTCAAAAGCCTGCCATTCATGGATTCTGTCAGTGTTTTGATCTGTTCACCATCAACATTGCGTGCAGCAGCAACCACAGCCTCCCAGACACTGTTCAGAGAGGTGTACTGTTTTCCCTCCTTGTAAATCTCACATTTGAAGATGGACCACAGGTTCTCAATGGGGTTCAGATCAGGTGAACAAGGAGGCCATGTCATTAGATTTTCTTCTTTTATACCCTTTCTTGCCAGCCACGCTGTGGAGTACTTGGACGTGTGTGATGGAGCATTGTCCTGCATGAAAATCATGTTTTTCTTGAAGGATGCAGACTTCTTCCTGTACCACTGCTTGAAGAAGGTGTCTTCCAGAAACTGGCAGTAGGACTGGGAGTTGAGCTTGACTCCATCCTCAACCCGAAAAGGCCCCACAAGCTCATCTTTGATGATACCAGCCCAAACCAGTACTCCACCTCCACCTTGCTGGCGTCTGAGTCGGACTGGAGCTCTCTGCCCTTTACCAATCCAGCCACGGGCCCATCCATCTGGCCCATCAAGACTCACTCTCATTTCATCAGTCCATAAAACCTTAGAAAAATCAGTCTTGAGATATTTCTTGGCCCAGTCTTGACGTTTCAGCTTGTGTGTCTTGTTCAGTGGTGGTCGTCTTTCAGCCTTTCTTACCTTGGCCATGTCTCTGAGTATTGCACACCTTGTGCTTTTGGGCACTCCAGTGATGTTGCAGCTCTGAAATATGGCCAAACTGGTGGCAAGTGGCATCTTGGCAGCTGCACGCTTGACTTTTCTCAGTTCATGGGCAGTTATTTTGCGCCTTGGTTTTTCCACACGCTTCTTGCGACCCTGTTGACTATTTTGAATAAAACGCTTGATTGTTCGATGATCACGCTTCAGAAGCATCCCTCTGCAAGATATCTCACTATTTTTTACTTTTCTGAGCCTGTCAAGTCCTTCTTTTGACCCATTTTGCCAAAGGAAAGGAAGTTGCCTAATAATTATGCACACCTGATATAGGGTGTTGATGTCATTAGACCACACCCCTTCTCATTACAGAGATTCACATCACCTAATATGCTTAATTGGTAGCAGGCTTTCGAGCCTATACAGCTTGGAGTAAGACAACATGCATAAAGAGGATGATGTGGTCAAAATACTCATTTGCCTAATAATTCTGCACACAGTGTATATAGGGTTAAAAGTACTCCTGTTTTTAACTGAAACCTCAGGAACAGATTCCCTATTCATGACATTTTCTTTTCTACTCTCACTTAATAACATAGCCATATCCATAAGGGTACATTGATCTTAAAGTCTAGTGCCTCCTTATCAAACCATCCTGTGAATTTGATTTCTCACACCTTTCCATCGTCTTCAACACCATTATATCTGTTAAAAAAAATGTTTTCTCAATGTAAATTTTCTTACAAACCTATTCAAAACTAAAATGGTGTCGAAAAGACTGAAGTGAGTAGTTAGAGAAAAATGTAACCCCATACTTAGTACCTCTTTTTCTGGAATAATCATGCTGGGACAAATTAATAACATTATTTAAACATATTTGCGGACTTGTCTCGAATTGGTTCTGGTATAATATCTCCTGGTCCTTGGATTTATGTATTTTTCTGCCCCTACTACCTCTTCTTGTTTTTTTTGTGTTTTTTTTTTGTTTGGCTCTTAACTGCAACCCATTTTTTGATACTGCTTCTTTGTCTACCTTTAGAATATCTAGTCCTGAGGCAACCTTTACAGTTGTATTTTCCTCATTGGAGTCATGATCTGATGTTTCTACATCATAATCTGTTTCTGCAAACCTAATTCTTTTAACTGGTTTCTTTTTATCTAAAAAAAAATATATAATTTAATTTACTTTGATCTTGTCCTTTTAGGGGAAATTGTGTCCACCTATACACTCTATTAAAGTCATAGTCCCGTTTATCTTGAGATAACTTCAATTTCTTAAAGTTAGAGTTCCTTAGATAGCTTAATCATATTCTCTTCAAACTGTCATATTCCTTAAATTCTGGCTCTGGCTGAAAAGTTTGTAAGTCAGTCTGTATAGCTTTAATCTGAGCAACAAGTTTTAAACGTTGTTGTTTATTATGTTCAATGAGTAAATCCATCAGCGCAATCATTTAGAATCTTATTCCACTTAGTTATAAATTCCATTTCCGTCACCACAAAAGAGGGAAACTTTTTGACTCTTGTGCAATTATAACTTGCTAACAGTGGGCATGGACAGAACATATTTTATTTTCTACTGCAATAGTAGTTGGCAAAGAGCTTAAAGAAACATGAGACATAATTACAAGATTTTTCTACTGTCTTGCACTAAAATAACACACTAGTTGAATTTGATTATGTTTATTACAATAACAGTGTCTGCTTCAATAGCTTTTCAATAGCCAAATTTCCCCACCACTTAGTTTATATGGTGAAGTTAAGAAAATTTGGGTTTCATATCCCTTTAAAATTGAGTGTTCTCATTTTTGGGAATTTCAAGAGTACACTGCAGCCTTTACAAGACTAATCCTTCTACATTTCTGTCCACAGTTGACTTCAACAACTGCAAAACAATAAAATGTTTGCTTACAAAATGACAATGTCTCAAGCAATAGTCTAGGGCACGTTAACATGTGCATGTTGGATAGCGCATGTGCACTAAATCCCACGCGAAATAGACTTCTATGGGGGCGCACAAAAAATTACTGTTGGCTATTGATCCAGTGCTGAGCCAATACAAAGCTAAGCATAACTAGTGGAGTTCTTCATGTAGTCCCTATGCCATACTATTAATAATAATAATGGTTTACATTTAACAGAGGTATTCTGGATTGCGCTCTAGCACAACGCGACTCACTACTTGTGATACAAGCGCAATTAGCACACTAATAGTGCTCCATAAGATATCCTTTAATAGTATTAGCACACTAATAGTGCTCCCTAAGATATCCTTTAATATGTGATACAAAGGTTTCAGCCATGTTGAGATATTTTAGTTAAAATATTTAACTATCTGCTTGTATTAGCACAGAGGTCACACAAAGATAATGCACCCTACGCTATGAATTGCCCTTTATACTACAATCTTAAAGTGTTACATGTCCCTTTAAGTCGATATTGAATCAAATACCTAATGTTTGTCTCTATATGAAAATATTAGATCTCCTGATCTAGTCGCTTTGCTTTACTAGCTGGTATATCAAATACAGGATCTTAATGACTGACATTGGTTCTGAAATCTCATTAGTAACCCAGATCTATATTTTGTGCATTAATTTATAGCTATTGCCTGCAGTCCCGTTTTGATAGCTGTTTGGCCATGTACAGTAAAAATGTGATATATTTTTCTTATACTGTACAAATTATTATGATTATCATTTAGTTATATAGCGCCGCAAAATTCCGTAGCGCAGGTACAAATGCAACTATAATGTTATATTGCATATTTAAAGCATTATATCTCCAGAAATAAATAGTGCATGGTGACTTTTAAAATTTCTACAGACAGTCAGAAAATGTACGTCTGTCTCTCCACTCAATGGAATTATTCATAAAATAAACAAATGGTAATCCCTAAACACCTTGTTTTTATTTTTCTACTTCCTCTTCATTGTACTGCCATTTTTATAGAATACAGTTTATATTTCAAACCAATGTATGAGCTACTGCTTATAAAAGAACAATATTATATATATAATTTTATTTATATATATATATATATATATATATATATATATATATACTAAAATTAAAATTACTTTATTCATTAAACAACCTTATATTGTACCAAGCCTTTTTGGGTATATTTGCACACACACACTCATATTCACACACACATACTGTACATATACATACATACACATGCACACATACACATGCACACACATGCACACACACAAAAACAGAGACACAGATACATTCAAACACACACACCTACATACACAAACACACAAACATTCATACACACTGCCTCACACACAGAAATACACATACACATATACATATTATGTACACACATATACATATACACATACACATACACACAAACATACATACATATACACATAAACATACACATATACACACAGTCACACACACATACACATGCATACATACACAAACATAGACACAGATACATTCAAACACACACATATACAAACACATATACCCACACTCACATTCACACACATACACACACATACACAAAAACTCAAACATTCTCACACGTTGTCTCACGCACATACATATTTACGTACATACACATACATGTACTGTACATATATACACATACATATACACATACATACACGCACATACATACATATACACATAAATATACACACATACACATACATATATATACACACATATATATATATATATACACAGTCACACACATACACATATTGTTTGGTCAGTAGTTTGTAAATGTTTACATCAATAAAATCATTTGGTTAGCTTTAAAAGTTTGGAACTTAAAGGGACATTTTAGCCAAAATTAAACTTAAATAGATTGGATAGAGTATGAAATTTGAAACAACTTTCACTATTAACTGAATTTAAAAGTAAGCTTCACATTTGACTTGCAACAATTATTAATATTAATATCAATAAACTGTTAATATATACATATATATATTTATAAAACATAATATGCCACTTACCTAGAGCAGTTGTGCGCTATTGGCTTGTCATTTATTGACATATCAGCCCAAGATGCATGAAAGCTGAATAATCCCCCTACAGTGTAATCGCCTCCAGAGACAAATTCAGATGCATCTTCACAGCTGTACACTAGGTTTGAGAGAATTACAGCTAACAACAGACAAAATATGTGATTCATGATGCTTGTTCGCTTAGTTTTCTTTATCAGCACCAGCCATAATTCACATTCCTGCTTTTATTAGAAATGGTTAAAAAAAAAAAAGTATTGCCTTTTATTTTAAACAAATCTTTCCTACTCTCTAAAAATTCAGTTTCATAATGTTTCATTCCATCCAACAAAAGTTTAAATCTATGCACTGCAGATACTATGCAAATGATTGTGAGTTTAACAAACATTGATTTCCATGCGTCCAAACAACTAATAAAAATACTGCATTTTACGCAGCTCTTATGGCAGTGGAGGGACCTCTAGTGGGCCTGTAACATAATTAAGGGTTTACCAACTTGAAGTCTGGAGTAATGCTAAATTGTGTTGTTACAATGTTGCAAGTGGAGAGGCGGTGTCTGTTTCTTACCTTTATAGGGTCCTGCAGCAGTGAGATCAGCCTCTTTCGGTTTCCAGACTTCAAGGAGGTTTCGGAAGTTGCTGAAGATTCTAGAAGTGAAGCATGGAGAGATCCAGGAGAAAATCTGTGCCTCCAAAGCATTACAGGGAGGTGGTGGAGATGTCTGCAAGGAAGAAGGGACCTGCAAAGCAAAGACAGGAGCCTGAGTCAGAGGATCTGGTACCCCCCACCCCCCAAAAATCCCCTCCTGCTAGGAGTTTTAATAGAGGAAAAGGGAAGGCAGGGGGAAATTCAGGGGTTACAGGCCCTAAGGGTAAGGCCCAGATTAGTGGGGAAAAGGGGGCAGCTTCCAACCCAGGGCCGCAGTCCGGCAGGGTTGTTGATTCTGGGTGGGAGCGTATGGTGGGGCCTGAGAGTGGCCCAGGTACAATACAGGGTCCGGTACCCCCAGTAGAGGCTGGGGCCAGCATGGTTGGGCAATTTGCGGCAGTCTTGGCCTTAGCCCAGTCCTTCATCTCTGGTTTCCCACAAGGTGGCCAGGGGCTGGGTGCGGCTGTCGCCGGTGCTGCCGGAGGTGAGGGAGCAAGGCCCACTATCATTGCAGAGTGCGCAGCGGAGTCCGGCCCTTCGAATGGCGGTTCCCGCGAGATCTCCTCCTCCGAGACTTCTGAGGAGGAGGGAGATTGCGGCCGCCATTTTGAGGGAAGAGATGACCGGGAGAGGACTGCCTCGCACGACCGGAGCCCCACAGGTAACTTGGGGGGACTTCCGGTCGCAAGCGAGGCAACAATTAGGCAGGCGGGGAGCAGTGAGGGATACTTACCTGGCAGGGGCATGGCTGATGGTCCGGGTGCCGAGCGGAGAGCGAGTGGCGCAGTTGATCCTCACGTGGGTATGCCTGTGATTAGTGCGCATGCGCGCATGGCGGCAGATCGCGGTCCCACTATGGGTCCGTCAGGTATGGCAGTCAGAGCTGTGTGTTCCGTTAGAGGGCCTAGGGAGCGCCCTAGCACTAGCGCGCAGGCGGTGGCTGAAGATAGATTCAGGGAAGGGCAGAGACCCGCGGTGGAGGTGAGAGAGAGCGGTGCTGCAGAGTGGCGCACAGGTGCAGGGGACACATTTGGCCAAGCAGGCATGAGAGGTGGCATGAGCCGGATGATTGCGGGCACAGATGCAGTATCAGAGGCCGGTAGGCCTGAGGGGATGCATGGTCGATTGGGGACACGAATGATGCATGGACCACATAGGGGGTGGGTTCATGCGGGGATAATGCATGGCTATGAGGGAACTACTTAAATTAGGTCTGGGGGCTTGGTGAGACAGGGTGATGTGCTGAATGATATGCAGTATGATAGTGGGCACACACCGAGTGTTGGGTAGTCACATGGCGGGGTGGATGAGGATATGATCAGGAGAGCTGTAGAGGCAGCGTTGCGTGTGGGGGATCCTGCGAGGCCCCAGACTGGGTTTAGTGTTCACGCCCGGGATGGGGCTGCGCAGGAGGTGGTTATCAGAAATGCTGTGGCTAATGTTCTTGGTATTTCAGCTGGGGGGAGACAGGGAGAGGGGAGAGGGGGCGCCTAAACTGTTGCTCCTCTCGTAGACCGGAGTACTCCCCAAGTTGTTTTATCTCAACAGGCTCCAGCAGGCACAGCAGCAGGAATGGCATCAAGCTCGAGCAGCGCCATAGCAGTGGCAGGGCCCAGCGGAGTTCAGAGTGCTGCGGTACCAGCGACTCCTTCAGGAGCAGCAATACAAGGCGAGGGTGAGTGCCATGCACCAGACATTATGCACACTGACACGGGGTCTTCCATGAGTGGGTCAGGGTCTGATAGCGGGGAGGACCTTGGGTTAGTGGGGAAGGGTCAGCGCAGGATGTTTAGGTGGATCAAGAAGATGGCGTCGACACAAGCGAAAGACAGGGCAGGCGCTAGGAATTAGGCACTTGAGGTACAGGGGTCACATGCTTTAGGAGGCGCGATAGCGCCAGCGGGCCCCGGTGCCACGTAAAGTGGCGGCGCAGGGAGACACTTACCCCTGTTTGGTCCACTCGCTGTATGGCCATCTAAAATTGAAGGTTGTGAAAAAGATACAGGAGGGCAGATTCGTGAACGTTTTCGAGCTCACTCTAGACGCATTTAGGGCCAAAGAAAGAGCGGCGGATGGCTCTGGCCCAAAGAAAGTGCGTAGGCCGGAGACATACGAGGAATGGCTTAAATGCTTCCGAGTACTGGCTGCATGCTATGTGGACAGATGGCCGTTGCAGGGGCACAATTTGTTTAAGTACCAGGATACCATAGAGGATATCCGTACGAGATTCAAGGAAGGCGCATGGCGTGAATACGACAAGGCCTTTAGGAGGAAGATGGTAGGTAACCCTCTGCTGCACTTTGGGACACAAGATATGCATTTGTGGTCCAAACTGGGAGTGGAGGGCGGTTCTCCCTCCCCTGTGGCGTCACGTCAAGTGCCGCCACGCCAAGGGGCGTGGCTTGGTAGGAAGGGAAGGGAGTGCTGGAAATTCCAGGATAAGCAGTGTGATAGGGGGAGCAGCTGCTCCTTTCGTCACATCTGCAAATTCTGTGCAGGACCCCACCCGGGAGCGGATTGTGGAAGGCGAAAGGACGTGGGACAGTCCAAAATCACGCCTAAGCCGGGAGTTGCAGTCAAGAGCACCAACTCCGCTTAAGCTGCAAGCCATGTTGATATGGCTGGCGAACTACCCTGACAGGGGGGCAGCTGAGCTGCTTATGTCAGGGCTGGAATGGGGTTTCAGCATACCCCTCACTGGGCAGGTTGTGGGTTCTCCGGTGCACAAGAATTTGAAATCGGCCTATGAATTCCCGCAGGTAGTTAGGGAAAAATTGGCCAAGGAGGTGGCGCTGGGCAGGGTGTCTGGGCCATTCTCCACCTGCCCGTTGGAAGATCTTGTGTTCTCCCCATTGGGCGTGGTGCCCAAAAAAGAGGAAGGGAAGTTCAGATTGATACATCACCTTTCTTTCCCGAAAGGGGAGTCAGTTAATGACGCCATTGACCCTGTGCTTAGTTCAGTGCACTATCAATCATTGTGCGCTGGACGTAGTCAGGGCATGTGGGCCGGATGCACTGCTAGCCAAGCTAGACATTGAGTCAGCTCATTGAGTCAGCTTTCCAGCTGCTTCCACTGCACCCTTCGGCATTCAGACTAATGGGCATGAAGTTTGAAGGGGAATATTACGTGGACAGGTGCTTGCCAATGGGCTGCTCATTGTCCTGTTCCCTCTTCGAGTGTTTTAGCACATTCCTGCATTGGGTGGTGTACAAGGCTTCAGGTGGGGGAGCGGTGGCTCACTACTTGGACGATTTCTTGTTGGTAGGGAGAGCCGGTTCCTTGGAGTGCGAACAGCTCATGGAAGTCATGCAGGATATGATGCGCGATTTGGCGTGCCGCTTGCGGACGACAAAACGCAGGGACCATGCACCTGCCTCACATTTCTGGGCATAGAAATAGACACTGTGCAGGCAGAATGCAGGCTGCCCATGGATAAGGTGATCCGGATGTTGGAGGCAGTTCGGAGGCTTAGGGAGGTGGACAAGGTCACAATCAAATAGGTCCAGTCGCTGCTGGGCCTCCTGAATTTTGCGGGATGGGTTATCCCTATGGGAAGGGCTTTTAACCGTCAATTGGAGGGCCTTTTGAAGGGCCCTACCGGTCATGCAAAATGGACACGCATTACAGCGGATGTCAGGGAGTCCTGGTGGTATGGGAGAAATTCTTGGAGAATTTTAACGGTGTGTGCCTATGGAGGGGTAGGAAAGTTCCCAACAAGGCAATCAATCTGTACACGGATGCAGCGGGGGGATTCGGGTACGGAGCATACCTCGATGGAGAATGGAGCACAGCTCCATGGCCGAGGGACTGGATTGCTGCGGGATATACCAAAAATCTGACGCTTTTGGAATTATTCCCGATAGTTGTGGCAATGGAGATCTGGGGTGATAGATTGGCCAATAAAGCGGTGGTGTTTTGGACAGACAACCTGAGTGTGGTGTACGCCATTAACAGGCTGTCTGTGTCATCGCCAGCGGTTGTGTGCTATCTGCGGCATCTGGTGTTACGATGTTTGCAGAGCAATATACATTTTACCGCCAAACACGTCCCGGGAGTGCAGAACGTTATTGCAGATGCACTCTATCGATTCAAATGGGAGCAGTTTAGGGCAGCGGCACCCATGGCGGCAGAGGAGGGGTTAACCCTTCTTCTCTTTGGCAGCTGTTGAAGGTTGGATGAGCATCCTAGCCTTGGTTAGGGCATCTTTGGCGCCAAGGACATGGTCAGCGTATAAGAGTCACTGGAACAGCTGGGAGGCTTTCTGTCAACTCAGAGGTGTACAGGTACAAAGGGCTACTAGGGTGCTGGTGCTAGATTGGTTGGCATTGCTGCGTAAGGAGGGGGTCAGTAGGGCCGGCTATTGGCATTGGCCTTTTTTAATAAGGCACTTGGTTTTGTGGATCACTCCGGAACCTTCCTAGTTAGGAAGGTGCTGAAGGGGTGGAGTAGGTTGGCCCCCCGTCAAAAAGATCGGAGGGAGCCCATTACCCAGGAGAGATTGCGGGCGCTAGTGAAAGGCGTTGCAAGGGTATGCAAATCTGAATATGAGCAGCTTCTTTTTAGAACGGCATTTGCATTGGCATTTGCGGGAGCTCTCAGGGTTGGGGAGCTTGTCGCGTCGGCCAAAGATAAGGGCTGCGGGGGAATACAGTTGGAACACATCCGTCCGACGGATGGGGGGCTCCTTTTGTTTGTGCCCAGGTCCAAGACGGACCAGGAGGGGGCGGGGGCATGGTTACCCCTGGAACGACAGGAGTTTGAGGATTGCTGCCCGGTGGTTTGTGTGGAGAAATACCTTAAGGTGAGGCCGGCAGGGGGACAACTGCTCCTGATTCATGAGGACGGTTTGGCCCTGTCGGTTTTTCAATTCTGCCAGGTACTGGCGAAAACGGCAAAGCAGGCAGGGTTGGATCCGAGCAGGATCGCCCCACATTCCTTTAGAATAGGCGCGGCAACTAGCGCAGCTCAAAGGGGAATTCCGACGGCAGAGATTAAGCGCATGGGTAGATGGAAATCAACCCAGTACAAAACTTATATTAGGCCAACTAAAGGGCAATGCTAGACCACAGGCGTGTAAGGGTCCATAGTTTCCAAGAAGTGGGCTTTTCTTTGGGGACCCAGGTTGTGAGAGGATGGTATTTCATGGTGGTGTACTCTGTTTTACCAGGTGTTGTAAATGTGAAAGCGCCTCCGGTTCGTGTATGGATAATAGGGCATTCATACATCCACTGGGCTCATCTCAGGGCGTTGCGATCACCGGAGGGACAGCAACTTGGATTCCCAACGTCCAAGGCAAGCTTTCGGTGGTTAGGGCGCAGGGGATTGTTGTGGGCCGATTTGCCGGCACTTTTACAGGAGGCGCACAAAAGGTGGGGTCGGCCTAACGTTTTAGTGCTGCACCTCGGTGGAAATGATTTGGGGGCATTGCCCGCGCTGGATTTAATTAAGAGGATGACAGCGGACATGCACTGGATGCACACTTGGTTGCAGGGTGTGACTTTTGGGTGGTCAAATGTAGTTGCTCGACTGCATTGGCGGCACATTGTCACACAGAGGGCTGCATATAATGTGCGCAAGAAGGTGAACAGGGAGATGGGAAGAGCGGTCACGGGCCTTGGGGGTTTCGTGATCAGACACGAAAATATCACGGCCGACAAAAGGGACCTATTTAGGCCTGACGGAGTCCACCTTACAGACGTAGGGCTGGACATGTTCCTACGGGACGTCAGGGGAGCATTGTTGATGATTGTTCGCTAATGTATGTGCTGAAATGGTTGATGTTGCAATCTGTTTGATATTGTTATGCTATTGTTGTTATGTTATGGTTAAGTTATGTTTATTACTGGGTTCCTGTTGGTTTGTATTGGCGGCAAGAGTTTGCCTGGCTCTTGTGGCGGGTGGTCAATGCCCTGGGGAGCGGGCACAAGGAGAGAAGAGTGACGATCCAGGAAAAGGGAGGGGTTATGCCTGCCAGGCGCCGGCCTGGGGGTCCTCTCCCTCGCAATTGGACCGAAGACCTCTGAACATCACAGCTCTCTCTGAGTGCCATGGGGCGTGACAGCCGGGTGTCACGCTGCAGGTATCGAAAGGGGCCTTGACCATCTGCTAGTAGGGGCTAGGTTAGGGTGAGATGCCGCCAAAATTCAGGATTACAAACTTGTTGACAAGTTTCGTTGATAGGTTGATCAAGTGCCTAAGGGTAATCAGAGTAACGCTTAGGCACTAGTTAAAGCATTTATTTAATAAACGTGAACCGTGACCGGTTCTTTCTCCCAAACAAGTGGTGTTGTGTCTTATTTACTAGATAAGCTATTAGACAGTAAGGAGGACGGAATAGATGGTTTAAACCTTATGGCAGTGGAGGGCCCTCTAGTGGGCCTGTAACATAATTAAGGGTTTACCAACTTGAAGTCTGGAGTAATGCTAAATTGTGTTGTTACAATGTTGCAAGTGGAGAGGAGGTGTCTGTTTCTTACCTTTATAGGGTCCTGCAGCAGTGAGATCAGCCTCTTTCGGTTTCCAGACTTCAAGGAGAAGGTTTCCCCCGCCCATCCGTCCCTGGAAGAGGAGAATGGCGGCTACAATGCGGCTGAATAGGGTGAGTTGGTTCGGCAGGGGTAGGTTTAATTGAGCTAGCCTGCGGTAAGACCGAGCCTTTAATGTAGCCATCCACCCCTGCGGTTGGGTTGTACGATTCGGCTGTCATGGGGTGCCTTACTGGGTTGGTTGGATATGCCTCAGTTGGCGGGTGGTCAATGCCCTGGGGAGCGGGCACAAGGAGAGAAGAGTGACGGTCCAGGAAAAGGGAGGGGTTATGCCTGCCAGGCGCCGGCCTGGGGGTCCTCTCCCTCGCAATTGGACCGAAGACCTCTGAACATCACAGCTCTCTCTGAGTGCCATGGGGCGTGACAGCCGGGTGTCATGCTGCAGGTATCGAAAGGGGCCTTCACCATCTGCTAGTAGGGGCTAGGTTAGGGTGAGATGCCGCCAACGTTCAGGATTACGAACTTGTTGCCAAGTTTCGTTGATAGGTTGATCAAGTGCCTAAGGGTAAGCAGAGTAACGCTTAGGCACTAGTTAAAGCGTTTATTTAATAAACGTGAACCGTGACCGGTTCTTTCTCCCAAACAAGTGGTGTTGTGTCTTATTTACTAGATAAGGTATTAGACAGTAAGGAGGACGGAATAGATGGTTTAAACCTTATTCTCATTGCATGTAGGGTTCTAAAACTCTAATATCACCTGTAAGAGCTGTTGCATATAAAATATTAAGGGCTAGCACCAATTTATCGTGTGCCCGTAAACGGGTGAATTTGCAGAACGATAAATAACCAGCCATTACAAGCTGTGTACTGCTACCACAAGCTTGCAATTAACGCTCTGAAAATTAACCAGAGATCAGTTCCAAACTTAAGTGTAAGGTTCCGTTTTTGATTAAATAAAATGTAGCATCTTTAATTTTTTCAAACATAACTGCACAAAGCAGTTTCAAGGGGTTCAAGTGAGCAGATGTGGGGTGTTAGAAAAAAACAGCACTGAAAAGTGCCTTTAAATTGCGGTGTATGGGGACTGTGTTATTGCTATAAAAATATATGTATTTTGTCTTATCGCATATCGCAAAACATTTCCTGTAGAATTTGAAACGGTTCCCCTTCTTGTTAGTACCACTGATCATCATAGAGAGTTTATAACCTTCGATGTGATTTGTTCACCTGTCTCCCCTGTAGTTCTAGGTATCCAATGGCTTAAAACTCACAATCCTCATATAAACTGGTCTAACCTCTCACTTAAATTCCAGTCTACTTATTGTACTGACACCTGTTTCCCAGCTACTGTCTTACAAACTACTGAAGTATCTGCAGAAAGCCTAATACCTGAAGTATACAAAGACTTCACTGACGTATTTAGTAAGACAGAATCTGAAAACGTACCCCCTCACAGAAAATACGATTGCCCCATTGAGATTATACCAGGTTCTGAAATCCCCTGTGGGCACATCTTCCCCTTGTCTAACCCTGAACTTATACACCTAAAAACATATATTGACGATAACCTAAAGAAGGGTTTTATACGCCCCTCTACCTCTCCTGCTGGAGCCGGAATATTTTTCGTAAAAAACAAAGACGGCTCACTCAGACCCATAGTCGATTATAGAAACTTGAATCAGATTACTATAAAAAAAACCCTACCCCTTGCCTCTGATTCCAGAGCTAATAGAGAGATTAGAAGGGGCAAAGTTTTTCACCAAATTGGACTTAAGGGGAGCTTACAACCTAATCCGTATAAGATCTGGGGATGAATGGTTGACAGCGTTTCAAACTCGCTACGGCCTGTTCAAATACGTCGTCATGCCATTTGGGTTATGTAATGCCCCTGCTACCTTTCAGCATCTCATTAACGACCTGTTCAGAGATATCTTAGATGTATACATCGTCATCTACTTGGATGACATACTCATTTACTCCAAGTCATTACCTGAACACATCTCCCACGTAAAACAAGTTCTCACTAGACTCAGGAGTAATCACTTGTATGCAAAAGCCGAGAAGTGTATATTCAATTCACAGTCTATTTCATTCCTTGGTTACGAAATATCTTCATCAGGAATTCGTATGGAGGACAACAAAATCAAAACAATACTACAGTGGCCTACCCCTAAAACTAAACGTCAAGTACAAAGTTTCATGGGATTTGCAAACTTCTATCGTAAGTTTTTTAAGAACTTTTCCAAGTTAGCCATTCCTCTCACAACGCTAACTAAGTCCAACATACCCTTCAAATGGACCCCTGAATCCCAAAAAGCATTTGATTTCCTTAAAGAAAAATTCACTACTGCACCTATTCTCCGGTTCCCTGACCCAAAACTTCAATACGTCCTTGAAGTTGATGCATCTAACTTTGCAATAGGTGCAATTCTTTCTCAGAAGGAAGACATTAAAAAACCATTACACCCTGTTGCCTACTATTCACGCATCTTAAATACTGCTGAACAAAACTACCCCATTGGGGATAAAGAGTTACTTGCAATAAAACTATCATTGGAGCATTGGCATCACTTATTGGAAGGTAATTCCATTCCTACATTAATCTACACCGACGACAGAAACCTGCAATACCTTAAGTCTACAAGAACATTATCTGCAAGACAAGTAAGGTGGAACCTTTTCTTATCAAGGTTTAATTACCTGATCACTTTCCGTTCATCTGGAAAAAATCAGAAGGCTGATGCCCTCTCTCGCATACCTGTCGACATTCCCTCACCATCAGTTCAACAGTCTGTTATCCCTGCACAGAATTTTCTGTGATTTACCATCAACACTCTACCTATTCTTAAAAAGGAACAAATAAAAGATCAAACAAAACCAGTACTTGATCTGCTAGTCAAACCTGACGGATGCTATTACCATAACTCAAAACTGTACGTCCCACCATCCTTAAGACCCGCTCTACTTCGCTCTGTACATGAATCTTTACTTGCTGGACATCCAGGGGTTACTAAGACTCAAGAATTAGTAAAAAGAAATTATTGGTGGCCTCACATGACCACTGACGTTACAGAACACGTCCATACATGTGCCATTTGTACCACTTCCAAAAAAGAGAAACAATGCCCTTACAGTTTGCTTCTTCCTCTTCCTACACCAAAGAGACCCTGGTCCGATATTGCACTGGATTTTATAGTTGACCTACCTGTATCCACGAATAACAACACTATCCTGGTTGTTGTGGACCTTTTTACTAAAATGTGTCATTTTGTTCTATTTAATAAACTACCTACTGCAATGGAGACCATTCGATTGCTTATTACAAATGTCGTGAAACACCATGGCTCACCAACAACTATACTCAGTGATCGTGGCACTCAATTCTCCAGCAAGTTATGGTCTGAGTTCTGCAAAGTATTCACATTGACAGAAAACTCACCACTGCCTATCATCCGCAGACTAACGGACAGACGGAGAGATGTAATCAGTGGCTTGAACAGTTCTTGAGAACTTTCTGTTTAACACAACAACATCACTGGTCTGATTATTTACCCTACGCCGAATTCTGCTATAATAATACTCTACATTCAACTACTACTACTATTGATCTATGTAATTTGTATCTATCAAATGTATATTGCATCTATTGATCTATGTAATTCGTATCTATCAAATGTATATTGCATCTATTGATCTATGTAATTTGTATCTATCAAATGTATATTGCATCTATTGATCTATGTAATTTGTATCTATCAAATGTATATTGCATCTATTGATCTATGTAATTCGTATCTATCAAATGTATATTGCATCTATTGATCTATGTAATTCGTATCTATCAAATGTATATTGCATCTATTGATCTATGTAATTTGTATCTATCAAATGTATATTGCATCTATTGATCTATGTAATTCGTATCTATCAAATGTATATTGCATCTATTGATCTATGTAATTTGTATCTATCAAATGTATATTGCATCTATTGATCTATGTAATCTATGTATCTATCTATCAAATCTATCTATCTCGTGGTTGTGCAAATGGACTGTTTGCGGTTGTTTGCGGTGCGTTACACGGGGAGTTTGGTCTGTCACTGTGAAGCGGGCGCTTACACTACCTGATCGATACAACATCATACCTGATGTTTTAAAGCACGTTATTCCAAACAATTTAGGAATGTTAGGTGATTTTGGCCATTTATGGCTTAAAACCAGACTCTGCATCAACTATGTAATTTTCCATGGGAGTTTTGCCATGGATCCCCCTCCAGCATGCCACAGTCCAGGTGTTAGTCCCCTTGAAACAACTTTTCCATCACTATTGTGGCCAGAAAGAGTCCCTGTGGGTTTTAAAGTTTGCCTGCCTATTGAAGTCAATGGCGGTTCGCCCGGTTCGGTATTAAACTGCTAAGAATAGTACTACTTAACACACCACTCATATCTGGTGGCACAATAGATTGCACGCGCAGTGCCCCAAATTTGAAGCAGGAGGACTGACCAAGCATCTTTTTCCATCTCCCAGTTCCTAAAATCCATGCCATATACACATCCCCTGGCGCCGCAACTACCTCTGGGAACCTTACCATGGGTCCCAGACCGCACGTCTTGTAATTCTCTGTCTGTGAAATTATATATCTATCAAATCTATCTCTTTATCTATCAAATCTATATAACTATCAATCGTATCTATCAAATGTATATTGCATCTATTGATCTATGTAATTCGTATCTATCAAATGTATATTGCATCTATTGATCTATGTAATTCGTATCTATCAAATGTATATTGCATCTATTGATCTATGTAATTCGTATCTATCAAATGTATATTGCATCTATTGATCTATGTAATTCGTATCTATCAAATGTATATTGCATCTATTGATCTATGTAATTTGTATCTATCAAATGTATATTGCATCTATTGATCTATGTAATCTATGTATCTATCTATCAAATCTATCTATCTCGTGGTTGTGCAAATGGACTGTTTGCGGTTGTTTGCGGTGCGTTACACGGGGAGTTTGGTCTGTCACTGTGAAGCGGGCGCTTACACTACCTGATCGATACAACATCATACCTGATGTTTTAAAGCACGTTATTCCAAACAATTTAGGAATGTTAGGTGATTTATGCCCTTTATGGCTTAAAACCAGACTCTGCATCAACTATGTAATTTTCCATCGGAGTTTTGCCATGGATCCCCCTCCGGCATGCCACAGTCCAGGTGTTAGTCCCCTTGAAACAACTTTTCCATCACTATTGTGGCCAGAAAGAGTCCCTGTGGGTTTTAAAGTTTGCCTGCCTATTGAAGTCAATGGCGGTTCGCGAACAGTTGCGGAAGTTCGAGTCCGCCGTTCGCGAACCGAAATTTTTAGGTTTGCGACATCACTACTTCCAGGTTGATTCATAACATTTCCAGTTGACTGAAACTTCTTAATTATTGCCCTGATGGTGGAAATGGGAATTTTCAATACTTTTGCTATTTTCTTATAGCCAATTCCCATTTTGTGAAGCTCAACAACCTTTTGCTGCACACCACAGCTATATTCCTTGGTCTTACCCATTGTGATGAATGACTAAGAGAATTTGACCTATGTGTTACCTCATGTTTATAACCCTGTGAAAAAGGAAGTCATGGTTGAACAATTTCCTCTTCTTAGTCACCCAGGTGTACTAAAACATGTAAAAAATCAATGGGAATATACTTTAAATATATTTTTTTCATATGAATTCATAGGAGTGCCAATAATTATGCTACACATGTATTTGACTAATCCTGTAGTTTGATATCCATGAGAACAGAGTATCTCATGTATATCAGGTTAAACAATAAAAACAATTCACAGGCTTCTTTGCTCATATTTACCAAGAGTGCCAATTTTAGTAAAGGGCACTGTATGTTCGAAGCTCTCTCACGAGTCTTGTGAAATGTTGTAAGCATTTTAAACAAGATGGTCTCACTGATTTGTCTTGTCAGCTGTATGCAGGTGAAGTTTCCTCAGAATTCACATTACACTTATTTTAACTAACAGAAAAGTAATATATACTAAAATATAGACAAAGGCAAGTTAAATTGTAGTGAAAACATTTCAGTATCATTTGGAATTGATACAGAGCGTTTATATATAATTATCTTAATATCTAACTATCTGACCCCTGGTCAATCAGGTTTTCACTCAAATCACTCCACTACAACTGCTCTCCTAAAAGTTTGCAATGACATCCAAACTGGCATGGAACAAGGAGACCTAACTGGAGCTATTTTCCTTGATTTTGCAAAGGCCTTTGACACAGTATACCACAACATACTACTGCTCAAACAAAAAAACTGGTATTGCTGATTGTCTGTTAACCTGGTTTCGATCATATGTATCGGATCGATCACAATATGTGTCCATTTCTGACAGCGACTCCCTCCCTCTCCCAGTCACGTGTGGTGTTCCCCAAGGTTCCATTTTCGGCCCCCTACTATTCACATTATTTATAAATGATCTGCCTAATGTCTGCAAATCCTCAAATGTACACATGTACGCAGATGCCGCAGCTTGAAGCAGTGCTCCAAGACCAGTTCACAGAGGTAGAAAAGTGGATCTCAAAAAACAAACTCTTCCTAAACACTGACAAAACTGTCAAAATGATCTTTGAACGGGACCTAAATTACACAAATTACAAAATTCCCATATACGCATCAAAACAAAATCCAATTGCACACTGACCGCAGTCCACTCTTTCAAATACCTGAGTATGTTGTTAGACCCCAATCTATCTTTTGGCCTCCACATAGAAAAACTTGCATCTAAACTTTATGCAAAACTAGGTGCCCTGTACAGAAACAAATCTTGCCTCAGCCCTACAGTAAAGGAAAAGATTGTACAGCAAATGTTGATGCCTATCATGGATTAAGGGAACATAGTATATGCACCTGCACCGCAAACTCACCTTAATAAACTTAATACATTGTATAACTCATTCTGCTGCTTTGTGCTACAATGTAACTACAGGACCCACCATTGTGACATGCTAAAAGAACTAAACTGTCTGTCGCTGGAATCCAGACGCACCCTCCATCTTTCCTGCCTTGTGTTTAAGAGCCTTTCTGGGAAGCTCCCACCCTACTAGCACATTATTTAGCTTGCCTCAATACAAAAAGGGGGGGGGGGAGATTAGGGGTTAATAAGTATAATGTAGGTGTTGGCGGTGTCGGGGGCGGCAGATTAGGGGTTAATAAGTATAATGTAGGTGTTGGCGGTGTCGGGGGCGGCAGATTAGGGGTTAATAACTGTAATGTAGGTGGCGGCAACATTGGGGCAGCAGATTAGGGGTTAATAAGTATAATGTAGGTGGCGGCGAGGTCGGGGTGGCAGATTAGGGGTTAATAATATTTAACTAGTGTTTACGGTGCAGGAGTGCTGCGGTTTTAGGGGTTAATATGTTTATTCTAGTGGCGGCAATGTCTGGAGCGGCAGATTAGGGGTTAATAATTTTATTATAGTGTTTGTGATGCGGGAGGGCCTCGGTTTAGGGGTTAATAGGTAGTTTATTGGTGTTAGTGTACTTTTTAGCACTTTAGTTATGAGTTTTATGGTACGGCTTTGTAGCATAAAACTCATAACTACTGACTTTCAGTTTACGGTATGAATCTTGTAGTTTTAGACTGTACCGCTCACTTTTTGGCTGAACAGGCAAACTCGTAATACCGGCGCAAAGGAAGTCTCATTGAAAAAGGACTTTTTAAAAGCTGCGGTAGTTACGTTGCATTACGGCCAAAAAAGTGTGCAGTGCCCCTAAACCTGCAAAACTCTTAATACCAGCGGTAGTGAAAAAGAGCCTTAATGCTACTTTTTCAATCATACCGCAAAACTCGTAATCTAGCCGATATTTATTTATTTTTTTCTAATATATTAACTTATAATTATGAGCAAACTTTGGCCTAGATTTGGAGTTCGGCGGTAGCCGTCAAAACCAGGCTCCTAACGCTGGTTTTGGCCGCCCGCTGGTATTTGGAGTCAGTGATTAAAGGGTCTAACGCTCACTTTGCAGCCGCGACTTTTCCATACCGCAGATCCCCCTACGCCATTTGCGTATCCTATCTTTTCAATGGGATCTTTCTAACGCCGGTATTTAGAGTCGTTTCTGAAGTGAGCGTTAGAGCTCTAACGACAAAATTCCAGCCGCCTGAAAATTGCAGGAGTTAAGAGCTTTCTGGCTAACGCCGGTTCATAAAGCTCTTAACTACTGTACTCTAAAGTACACTAACACCCATAAACTACCTATGTACCCCTAAACCGAGCTCCCCCCACATCGCCGCCACTCGATTAAAATTTTTAACCCCTAATCTGCCGACCGCCACCTACGTTATACTTATGTACCCCTAATCTGCTGCCCCTAACCCCGCCGACCCCTGTATTACATTTATTAACCCCTAACCTGCCCCCCACAACGTCGCCGCCAGCTACTTAAAATAATTAACCCCTAATCTTCCGACCGCAAAGCGCCGCCACCTACGTTATCCCTATGTACCCCTAATCTGCTACCCCTAACACCGCCGACCCCTATATTATATTTATTAACCCCTAATCTGCCCCCCTCAACGTCGCCGACACCTGCCTACACTTATTAACCCCTAATCTGCCGAGCGGACCTGAGCGCTACTATAATTAAGTTATTAACCCCTAACCCGCCTCACTAACCCTATCATAAATAGTATTAACCCCTAATCTGCCCTCCCTAACATCGCCGACACCTACCTTCAATTATTAACCCCTAATCTGACGACCGGAGCTCACCGCTATTCTAATAAATGTATTAACCCCTAAAGCTAAGTCTAACCCTAACACTAACACCCCCCTAACTTAAATATAATTTACATCTAACGAAATAAATTAACTCTTATTAAATAACTTATTCCTATTTAAAGCTAAATACTTACCTGTAAAATAAATCCTAATATAGCTACAATATAAATTATAATTATATTATAGCTATTTTAGGATTAATATTTATTTTACAGGCAACTTGGTATTTATTTTAACTAGGTACAATAGCTATTAAATAGTTAAGAACTATTTAATAGCTACCTAGTTAAAATAATAACAAATTTACCTGTAAAATAAATCCTAACCTAAGATATAATTAAACCTAACACTACCCTATCAATAAAATAATTAAATAAACTACCTACAATTACCTACAATTAACCTAACACTACACTATCAATAAATTAATTAAACACAATTGCTACAAATAAATACAATTAAATAAACTAGCTAAAGTACAAAAAATAAAAAAGAACTAAGTTACAAAAAATAAAAAAATATTTACAAACATAAGAAAAATATTACAACAATTTTAAACTAATTACACCTACTCTAAGCCCCCT
Organism: Bombina bombina; assembly: GCF_027579735.1. Classification (NCBI taxonomy): domain Eukaryota; kingdom Metazoa; phylum Chordata; class Amphibia; order Anura; family Bombinatoridae; genus Bombina; species Bombina bombina. The sequence goes on along the minus strand of NW_026511000.1, from coordinate 116,736 downwards.
AATAAAATAACAAAGCCCCCCAAAATAAAAAATTCCCTACCCTATTCTAAATTTAAAAAGTTACAAGCTCTTTTACCTTACCAGCCCTGAACAGGGCCCTTTGCGGGGCATGCCCCAAGAATTTCAGCTCTTTTGCCTGTAAAAGAATAAATACAATACCCCCCCCCCCAACATTACAACCCACCACCCACATACCCCTAATCTAACCCAAACCCCCCTTAAATAAACCTAACACTAAGCCCCTGAAGATCTTCCTACCTTGTCTTCACCATACCAGGTTCACCGATCCGTCCTGGCTCCAACATCTTCATCCAACCCAAGCGGGGGCTAGACATCCATCATCCGGTGCTGAAGAGGTCCAGAAGAGGCTCCAAAGTCTTCCTCCTATCCGGCAAGAAGAGGACATCCGGACCGGCAAACATCTTCTCCAAGCGGCATCTTCGATCTTCTTCCATCCGGTGCGGAGCGGGTCCATCTTGAAGCAGGCAACGCGGATCCATCCTCTTCTTCCGTTGTCTCCCGACGAATGACGGTTCCTTTAAGGGACGTCATCCAAGATGGCGTCCCTCGAATTCCGATTGGCTGATAGGATTCTATCAGCCAATCGGAATTAAGGTAGGAATTTTCTGATTGGCTGATGGAATCAGCCAATCAGAATCAAGTTCAATCCGATTGGCTGATCCAATCAGCCAATCAGATTGAGCTCGCATTCTATTGGCTGTTCCGATCAGCCTATAGAATGCGAGCTCAATCTGATTGGCTGATTGGATCAGCCAATCGGATTGAACTTGATTCTGATTGGCTGATTCCATCAGCCAATCAGAAAATTCCTACCTTAATTCCGATTGGCTGATAGAATCCTATCAGCCAATCGGAATTCGAGGGACGCCATCTTGGATGATGTCCCTTAAAGGAACCGTCATTCGTCGGGAGACAACGGAAGAAGAGGATGGATCCGCGTCGCCTGCTTCAAGATGGACCCGCTCCGCACCGGATGGAAGAAGATCAAAGATGCCGCTTGGAGAAGATGTTTGCCAGTCCGGATGTCCTCTTCTTGCCGGATAGGAGGAAGACTTTGGAGCCTCTTCTGGACCTCTTCAGCACCGGATGATGGATGTCTAGCCCCCGCTTGGGTTGGATGAAGATGTTGGAGCCAGGACGGATCGGTGAACCTGGTATTGTGAAGACAAGGTAGGAAGATCTTCAGGGGCTTAGTGTTAGGTTTATTTAAGGGGGGTTTGGGTTAGATTAGGGGTATGTGGGTGGTGGGTTGTAATGTTGGGGGGGGGTATTGTATTTATTCTTTTACAGGCAAAAGAGCTGAAATTCTTGGGGCATGCCCCGCAAAGGGCCCTGTTCAGGGCTGGTAAGGTAAAAGAGCTTGTAACTTTTTTAATTTAGAATAGGGTAGGGAATTTTTTATTTTGGGGGGCTTTGTTATTTTATTAGGGGGCTTAGAGTAGGTGTAATTAGTTTAAAATTGTTGTAATATTTTTCTTATGTTTGTAAATATTTTTTTATTTTTTGTAACTTAGTTCTTTTTTATTTTTTGTACTTTAGCTAGTTTATTTAATTGTATTTATTTGTAGCAATTGTGTTTAATTAATTTATTGATAGTGTAGTGTTAGGTTAATTGTAGGTAATTGTAGGTAGTTTATTTAATTATTTTATTGATAGGGTAGTGTTAGGTTTAATTATATCTTAGGTTAGGATTTATTTTACAGGTAAATTTGTTATTATTTTAACTAGGTAGCTATTAAATAGTTCTTAACTATTTAATAGCTATTGTACCTAGTTAAAATAATTACAAAGTTGCCTGTAAAATAAATATTAATCCTAAAATAGCTACAATGTAATTATAATTTATATTGTAGCTATATTAGGATTTATTTTACAGGTAAGTATTTAGCTTTAAATAGGAATCATTTATTTAATAAGAGTTAATTAATTTCGTTAGATGTAAATTATATTTAAGTTATGGGGGTGTTAGTGTTAGGGTTAGACTTAGCGTTAGGGGTTAATACATTTATTAGAATAGCGGTGAGCTCCGGTCGTCAGATTAGGGGTTAATAATTGAAGTTAGGTGTCGGCGATGTTAGGGAGGGCAGATTAGGGGTTAATACTATTTATTATAGGGTTAGTGAGGCGGATTAGGGGTTAATAACTTTATTATAGTAGCGCTCAGGTCCGCTCGGCAGATTAGGGGTTAATAAGTGTAGGCAGGTGGAGGCGACGTTGAGGGGGGCAGATTAGGGGTTAATAAATATAATATAGGGGTCGTCGATGTTAGGGCAGCAGATTAGGGGTACATAGGGATAACGTAGGTTGCGGCGGTTTACGGAGCGGCAGATTAGGGGTTAAAAAAATATGCAGGTGTCAGCGATAGCGGGGGCGGCAGATTAGGGGTTAATAAGTGTAAGGCTAGGGGTGTTTAGACTCGGGGTACATGTTAAAGTGTTAGGTGCAGACGTAGGAAGTGTTTCCCCATAGGAAACAATGGGGCTGCGTTAGGAGCTGAACGCTGCTTTTTTGCAGGTGTTAGGTTTTTTTTCAGCTCAAACAGTCCCATTGTTTCCTATGGGGGAATCGTGCACGAGCACGTTTTTGAGGCTGGCCGCGTCCGTAAGCACCGCTGGTATCGAGAGTTGCATTTGCGGTAAAAATGCTCTATGCTCCTTTTTTGGAGCCTAACGCAGCATTTGTTTGAACTCTCGATACCAGAGTTAATTTTATGGTGCGGCCAGAAAAAAGCCCGCGGAGCGTTAACAGCCCTTTTACCGCCAAACTCCAAATCTAGGCCTATGTTTAAATTATTACAAAAAGTGCAAACATAAAACAATTAAATTAGCTTATATAATATATATAATAGCACAGTAAAATGGGATAACATCATGGGACATTAATTGTAACAAAGCATTCTGGAGCGCATATGCCCTTGGCTAAACAGGAAAAGAGTGCCTCTGGCTGGTTGGCATCTAGGAAATGGAAAAGTCCCCTTTTTTAAGTAAATCTTATATATTACGTGCTATTAACTTTAAAAAGTCTAATCTTGAGTATTCACTGTATTTTTCTAAAAGTTTCTTTATCCTGTTGTTTATGATTTCATTTTTTTTTTTTTTTTTTAAATTCCATCTTTTTTGATTATAGGTACAAAATAAAGAAAAGGTTACAAACAACGGTACACTTACCGTAAAAGGGTTTCAATTCGTTAGTCGTACTTTCAGTTACAAGGGCGTTCCAAGATGGTAATTTATATAACTAAATATAACACATCACAAGTACAGAGAAAAAACAAGAAACAAGAAAACAGAACATTACTGACCGATAACGTTATCTCAACTACTCAGGAGCGTAGTATACACCATGGATGATTAAACATGTATTGATCTTACACCTCCACCTCTAACTAGTCCTTATAATTGCATGTTATACTATGGGTTTCAGCTCATTCCAGTTATGGTATTAGATGTAACATCTAACAGATATATAGAGCAGCCCATATGTTATCCTCTTCACAGAGGGGGAGGCCCCCCCGTCTCCACGCATCATATTGGATCAAGGTCTGGATGTGCTAAAGTCAGGTTGGGTTGGGGTCTAGTCGGTATCAGTGATTCTTCCCAAAGGAATCTCATATTATGGAAAAATTCTAGCCTAAGCCTTTTAAGATACCCGAACTCCTCTAGGCTTAGCAACTCGTCAATTTTGGCCAACCACATATGTCCAGTCGGGGGAATAGGTGATTTCCATCTTAAGGCTATCAGAGCCTTGGCGCCATTAATTCCGACCTGTAGCACTTGCCTCCTAAGTTTACATGGTATGTGAGGGAGTCTGTTTAGCAATGCTATCTGGGGTGTCAAGCGGAGATCTGTGAGTACCGCAGGGCTCTGTCCTCGGTCCCCTTCTCTTCTCTATCTATACGTCATCACTAGGTTCCCTAATTAAGTCCCACGGTTTCCAATATCATTTGTATGCCGATGACACCCAAATCTACTTCTCTGCACCAGAACTATCTCTTTCCTTGCTAACCCGTGTCACTAACTGTCTTTCTCACATCTCTTCCTGGATGTCCTCTCACTACCTCAAGCTAAATCTCTCCAAAACTGAGCTCCTCATTTTCCCCCCTTCTTCCAAAATCTCCACCCCCAATATCTCTATAACTGTTGACAACTCCATCATCACCCCTACCCCGCACGCCCGATGTCTCGGGGTCACATTCGACTCAGATCTTTCCTTCACTCCTCACATTCAGTCATTGGCTAAAGCCTGCCGCTTTCACCTTAAAAACATCTCTAAAATTAGACACTTCCTTACACAAGACACAACTAAGATTTTAATCCACTCTCTTATTCTTTCCCGCCTTGATTACTGCAACTCTGTCCTCTCTGGTCTCCCCACCTGCCGCCTAGCTCCTTTACAATCCATAATAAATGCCTCTGCCAGACTCATCTTCCTTACACGTCGCTCTTCATCTGCTGCGCCTCTCTGCCAATCCCTTCACTGGCTTCCTCTTGCCTCTAGGATCAAACACAAAACCCTCACTCTGACATACAAAGCACTCAACTGCACTGCTCCCCCCTACATCTCAGACCTTGTCTCCAGATATTCTCCCTCCCGTCCCCTTCGCTCTGCTCATGACCTCCTACTCTCCTCCTCTCTTGTCACCTCATCACACTCCCGTTTACAGGACTTCTCCAGACTGGCTCCCATCTTGTGGAACTCTCTGCCTCGCTCCATAAGACTCTCTTCTAGTTTTAAAAGCTTCAAGTGCTCCCTAAAGACTCTACTGTTCAGGGACGCATACAACCTACGCTAACCTTTCCTAATACCAGTTCCTCTCCTCCACTGCAATCCCCTGAACCCTCTTAGCATGTAAGCCTAATAGTCCAGCTGTTTGTGGATCACCTTCTTAAGAGCTGACTACAACAGTGCAACTCTTGGCAGGGCCCTCTACCATATAATTGTTTTGTTGTACTCCCCCTTTGGTTATAGCGCTGCGGAATCTGTTGGCGCTCTACAAATAACCGATTATAAATAATAAATAAATTAGGCTGTTCCTGAAATGGTCCTCTATGTATTGCCAAAGTTGTTTTACTATATCGCACTCCCACCACATATGGAGGTAGCTACCTCTTTTTTTACAACCCCTCCAGCACAGGTCGCTGGAGCTTGGGTAAATAGAGTGTAGTCTTGTCGGGGTTAGGTACCAACGTGTTAATACTCTAAAGTTTAATTCTAGAATTTTTGGGGAGGTGGATGATTTTTTAGTGCAATGAAATATTGATCCCCATTCCTCTGCATTTAAAGTGTCTCCTAGTTCCCTGTGCCAATTAATGGTGTATGTAGGAAGTTCGTCTCTCATATAAGTCTGTAGCATATAGCACATTTTGGAAAGTGTGTGGGGTGTTGGTACACTGGCTGAGCAGAGTTTCTCGAATGTGGTCATTGGTCTCAAAAATGGTGTAGTATGGAGAAAATGTGTAAGCTGCATCTATTTTAGCCACGGGTGATACGCGCCGTGTGCCACTTCCTTTAACTCCTCTCTGTTCCTGAGTTTGCCATCTCTTAGAAACTCTTTTAATGGAGTGGTGTATCCCCATTCTGTTCCTCTCTGAAAGTCCTTATCTAGTCCTCCTATGAGTTCCGCGTTTAGTGGGATAGGGAAGAGAGGGGATCTAAGCCCTGAGATATCTTGTCTTTTATGTTTAATTGTGTCCCATGCCTCAAAAAAGTATTGATGTATAGGAAGTATTGTGCAGCATGGGGGTCTCGAGGATTTGGGGATCCAGCAGAGAGCTCCCACTGAGGGAACCCTTAATATTTGAGAGTCTATTGCTATCCAGGCCTTATGCTCTGATGAAGTGTGCCAGTCATACACCCTCTGAAGTACTATAGCATTGAGATATACCCGAATATTCGGTAGACCCAGCCCACCTGCCAGAGTAGGTCTGTACATTGTGGTTTTGTTTACCCGGGGTTTGCTAGTGCCCCAGACAAACCTGTTTATGTAATTTTGGAGCCGTAGTGGGAACCAACCAGGTAATGCTATGGGAAGGGCTTGAAGTGTGTAAAGGACTCTTGGTAGTGTTGTCATTTTTATGCACTGTATTTTCCCCCACCAGGACAGGGGTTTTGTCGCCCAGGTATTTAATTCTTTTTGCGTTGACTGCAAAAGATCTTCAAATTTTTTTTTAAAAAGGATGGTGGGGCTCGGAGATAAATAAATGCCTAAATATTTTATGGAGTCTGTTCTAAGCGCGAGTGGGCAGATTTCTGCGAATTTCATAAATTCCTCCCGTCTAAGGGACACATTAAGTAACTCTGACTTGGTCGTGTTTACTACGAAATTTTCAAAATCTGTGTAGTTCGTGCATAATTGCTGTTAGGGACTGTGCTGGGTCTGTGATAGTAAAGAGGACGTCATCCGCGTATAGGGCAACCTTGAAACTATGAGGGCCAATTTCTATTCCTTTTATAGAATGATTATTTCGTACATGGGCTGCCATTACTTCCATTGTGAGTACGAACAACAGGGGAGACAGGGGACATCCCTGTCTCGTTCCATTTTTAATTTGGAACGGGTGAGAGAGGATACCGTTCGCCTTAACTTTCGCAGTGGGGTGTGCATATAAACTGAAGATTCTGTTAAGCATACGGGGTCCCAACCCAATAGCTAGTAGGGTTTCTCTAAGGAACTGCCAATTGAACCTATCAAAGGCCTTCTCGGCATCTGTTGCCAAGAAGACCGTCGGTATATTATGACATTTAGAATAGGACATGTGGGTCAGGGCTCTTATTGTATTATCCCTTGCCTCTCTGTGGGGGATAAATCCGACCTGATCGGTGTGTATGATATTTTCTAGTAATTTGTTCAGTCTTTTGGCTAGGATCTTACCCAGGATTTTTAGATCTACATTTAGCAGTGAAATGGGCCTATAGCTTTTAGGGTCTGTGGGTGTTTTGCCAGATTTTAAGATAACTGAAATATGGGCTTGTTGCATTTCTGTGGATAGCGTATTCCCTTCGTCAATGGTTTGAAATAAATTCAAAAGGTGGGGGGCTAGCGAGGATCGGAATGTTTTATAATAAATACTAGTGAACCCGTCTGGGCCCGGGCTCTTTCTGGAAGGCAATTTTGCAATAACCGAAATAATTTCTTGGAGGGAAATGGGTGCTTCAAAGTCATCCCGTAGCTGTGACTGTATTTTTGGGAGATTAGCCTCTGTGATGTAAGCCTGGAGAGTAGTCAGTCTATTCGGGGATCTGCCTGTCTGCAAGTTATACAGTTCTGAGTAATAACTTTTAAACTGATCTGCAATTTCCCCACTATCTATTAGTTGTTGGCCTAACGGGGTTATCAGTTTATTAATGTGGGATTTCGTGGACTGTTGGTTCAGTAGCCTAGCTAATCTAGGTCCTGCTCTGTTGTTTTCGAAGAAATACATTTTCTTCAAAGCCAAAGCTTTTCTCTGTGCTTCTTTGGATAGTATGTTGTTAATATTCTGCCTAGTCTTGGTGACCTGCGATAAAAGTGTTCTATTTGACGGGTCGTGTTTGTGTTGTGTCTCTAAGCTGTGTAGTTGTGTTGTTAGGGATGCTAATGAGGACTGATAGCGTTTTTTCATTTTGATTTTTTGTTTTATACATTCACCTCGGATAAACGCCTTGTGCGCTTCCCAAATAGAGCTAGGGTGTGAGTCTCCATTACAGTTAAAATGAAAGTATTCAGAAATTGCTTTTTGTAACCCTTCATGGATTGGGGGGTAGTGTAGGAGTGAGTCATCCAATTTCCATGTAAAGGATGTTGTTGGTGTGTCAGGCCATTCTAAAACTAGACTTATGGCTGAGTGGTCAGACCATGTCGTGGGTTGGATGTCAGAGTCTTTTAAGAGAGACAGGTGGTTCCTGTCAATGAACAAATAATCTATACGGATGTAGGTAACCTGTCCATGTTTTGTGGAGGAGTCCATGACTGGATCCAGTGTGGTGTTAAAAACCCCACCCATCACTATTGGGCCTCTCCTGTGTTCTAAGATAAGGGAGAGCGCTCTTTGAAAGAACCTTCGCCTGCGACTAAAGGGAGCATAAACATTGACCAGGGTAATTGGGTTATTAAACAAAAGCCCTACTAGAATAATAATCCTTCCCTCTGTGTCTACAACTTTATTGTGCAGCTGAAACAGCAACTGTTTATTAAATAGTATGCTAACTCCCTGTTTCTTGGTGTGGTATGCGTTATGATAGCTAATGGGGAAGTCTCTTGATGTCAGAGAAGGTTCTGAACCGGCTACGAAATGGGTTTCTTGTAGAAAAATAATAGAATGGGAGCTTTTAGCAAAATGTTTTAGGGCGACTGAACGTTTGCTAGGTGAATTAAGGCCCTTTGCATTTTGGGATATAATCTGTATGCTATGTCCCGTCATGGTCTTTGAGGGTAGTGAACGTTTGTTGGGTCCATCTTACCTGGGAAGGAGAGATGCGTGGAGTACAGAGAGGCCCCTCATGGTCAGAACACATCAGCATGGCTGTTGAGAAATATAGGTGGTCAGAGCTGGTAGAGCTGCAAAATCCCTGAAGTAGAGATCTAATGAAAATAAACATGGCAGTACAATCAGTCAGTACAACAAACAAACAGAAAAAAACACACAAATAGAACATAAGAGAAACATTGCTATTGTTACTCATCTAACTAAACAATAGGTGAGCGGGGGGAAACAAAGGCTGGTGACTTAGCCTTTCAACTCATTACTGGGCAAAAGATATTCTTGTATAATCAGGTTACCTAATGATATCTGTCTCAATCAACTGGGATTATATAGATAAAGCTGGACAGACCTAATGATAAGTCCCGTATCCAAACTATAAATTTATCAATGAATAAAAGAAGCAAAGAAAAGTAAAGAAAACCTCTACTATCAGACATTTTCTCACGGTGGGTCCTTTGAGTGGATAGGGGAATCTGGCATTGTGGTGTTTCTTCTCTTGGTTGGTCTAGAGGACCAGTTTCCTCTTTGTGGTTTAGGTGACGGTGGTCTCCTCTGATTTCCATTCTTTGTGGCTTCTGAGATCTTGGGTAAAGATGAGAGTGCAATGTTCAACTACTTGCAGAATAGCTCTAGATCTTCCGGACCTTGATAGACAAAGGTTTTCTCGTCCTTCAGCACTTTAATAGCAAAAGGGAATACCCATCTGTAGGCTATCCCTAAGTCTTGTGCAGGGTTAAATATCTAGCCTCCTTACGTTTGGCGTAAGGAGGCTAGATATTTCTCCTGGCTGCCTGCAGGAGCTTTTCTTTTTCCGTAAATCTATGGCAGCACAGGATGACGTCTCTTGGTGGTAGATTGTCGGGAGGTTTTGGCCTCAGGGCCCTGTGAGCTCTATCAAGAGCGATGGGTTCTTTCTCCGGGTCAAGCAGGAATTTAAAAAGGTTCTGAAGGTAAGAGGAAAGTTGTTGCAGGAGTATCTTCTCGGGGATGCCTCTTATCCTAAGGTTCTGTCTCCGTCCCCTGTTATCAAGGTCTTCCATTTGGACCTGTAGACGTTCAATGGCATCATGCTGGTATTGAAAAGCTTGTGTGGTGTTGTCTGCAGATTTGTTAACCTCCTCTATTTGCTCCTCCAGCTCGAGCACCCTGTCTCCCAGTTCACTGATATCTCTCTTCACTTCTGCTAGGCCATCTTTTATGGCTTTGCTGACTTGCTGTACAATAGCAGAAAGGTCTGCTTTGGTAGACAGAGTCTGAAGGTCGGCACGTGTGATAGGGGTCATATCATCCATGGCTGCAGCAGCGGCCTGAGGCATGGGGTCTGGTGAATTAGGGGCCTGTAGTCTCAGTTCTCCAGAGGTGCAGGTATCTTGGCTTTTAAAATAAGAGTTCAATTTACCCCCTGTATTTATGTTCCCCTTCAGTGTCTTGTCTGTTTTATTTTTACTTTTGGCGGCCATTTTGTGAGTCTTTTTATATATATATATATATATATATATATATATATTTTTTTTTTTTTATTTTTATTTTTTTTTTAATTTATTTTTTTAGGAGTTGCAAATGAGGAGTAAGTGCACAGCGAGGGCTATGATGATGCAGCGCTTCTAGAAAATTGCAAATTTCGTTCCGGTTATCTCTGCTCCGCAAACTACAGGTAAGTCTGTGGGGCCTAGTGATCTCCTCTATGTGGGTATGGAGGCAGATGGCAGTAAACTCTGGATCACATATAATGTGCTTATGGAAGAAAGCTGAGGCCTCCGAGCAGGTAGATAGTATAATGTCTCTGTTATTGGGTATAGTCTGCCTCAGCAATGTGGCCATACAGTGTAATTATAGCTCACCTTCTGCGTGATGTTAAAAGCCTGGATCTGATATTGTACCTGCGTCACTCCGGTCAAAGGGCCTAATGCACGCCACCTCCGTGAACCCACTCTGTACTATTTATAACTTGTAAGCCGTCAAGCTTATTCGTCTGTGGGCGGTAAGCATCTCGGTCTCTCCTCTTCTAGTTGTAAACCGGGAGACCAGGACCCCGCAGCGCTGTATCGGCACTTTTCTGAGCCTTGCGCTGTGCTCGTTACCTCCGGGCTCCGTTTCTCTGTTAGCCAGTGGGGAAGTTAATGTCCAGCTTACTATGCTTTGCAGCAGTGGTTGATGACCCAGTGATGGTCAGCTATGTGTTATATGGTGCCCATTAGAGAGATCGTTAGCCGCAGCTCAAGTGTTGTGCGACCATTAGGCTTGCTGGTCGGCTCCGCCCCCCCCCCCCCCCCCCCCCTATGATTTCATTTTTGTTTTTTTTTTGTTTTCTCAGTTCAATTCCAGAATCATATTTTTTGGTTGTTAACTCCCATTCTGTTTGTTCCTTTCTTATTTTTGAACCTAGTCTGCAAATGCTTGGGTGGGTTACAGACATTCATTGGTCAAATGCTCTGTGCCATCCTTCTAGAGAGTTGTTTGTTCTAGGTAACCCTAGTTTTGTTCTTTCAAAGGTGTTCCACATTGTAATGTCGAAAGTAGGTTTTCTTCTTGTACCTTGCTGTACTTCGCCAATCCAGTTTTTTTCAAAATAATTTAAAAATTCTGATAAAATGCTACTGTTTTGATTTTTAATGATTTTACAAAGTCATTAAATGTTTCGACTACATCTTCTACTGGCACAAATGCTAATGCTTATAAACATTTTATGATCAGAGCATTTTTTTTATTATTATACCATATTTTCAAGCCCAAACATTGTATTTTCCTCCACAGGTATTGCGAAAAATAGAAAAAAGCATCTGTAAATGATTGTATTTTGAAAACAATTTGTCAAGCAATTTATTGTTGCTCTTTCAAAATCTAGGGTAATTGATATAGGATTAATATCTGGATTTTTTTTCTTTTATAATGTTAAAAATTAAATTATAAGTTTCCCGATTTATTTTTTATATGCAGTATACTAATGATATGGTATGGTTATCTTCTATTAAACAAATCAAACAGAGAAACCCAACAACAGAACTCAGCCACACCGGGCTGTAATAAATCAATATGAATGGACCAGTGCAGAGTCTCCGGTAATGAGTGACACTTCTTATAGCACTTATGCGGTTGAGTAACTCACCCCACTCTGGCCTGTCCGGTTATCCACTTGACAGTGTCGCTGCCCAAAGTACAGCCGCCTCTGTGCCGCTTCCGAAGATCCAAGCTTCAATTGAGCGGCTCACAGGGCCTCAGCTGTATTCCGTGTGCTCGTCGGCTTGAGTGTGGGTGTGTAGCTATACGTCACAGGTATTCCTCCAATGGCAGGAGTTCTTTTCCGGAGGTGCTGCAAACTTTGATCCGCTCCAGGCTGTAGCATCAGCTGATGGGCCGGCAAGGACTGGAATAATCATCAAATTCAAAAGGAGACACCGACATCCATCTTATAGGTAAAATCTTGTAAACTTTATTATGCAATGTTAAAAAGAAGAGACAACACAGCAAATGTACTTAGAGTCAGACGTGGGCGCAGCACACAGGCATACGCGTTTCGGAAAGAGATTCCGTAGTCACAGCCTGACATGCTACCCCACACACCTGTTTAAAAACCCCATGGGCTAATATAATAGGTTAAAACAGGAACTACCCCCATAGACTCTAGCCAATAGGACACTAAATAACAGATACAGCAATGATCCTAATTAACACTTCATTATCTCAGTTACCAGCATTTCTGCTATACACAACAAACAGTCATAGTAATAATAGAAATGCATGTGAATAGACATATTCGTATAATTAAATGACAGTCATAATCCTAATGCGAAAATGTCAATGATATTTGGGATGTAGCACAGGGGAGATGATATAGCTACAACATTAGTTGAAAACATTAATTATAGTAATAAAATAAGTAATAAGATTGAAAGGGAACATAATGGGCAAATTAGTATGGTGTAAATTGGTCACACCAATATATATAGGGATTTCATTTTAGGAGGAACAGATGTTCAAAATACAGATTCAAGTAAGCAAATAATGTATACTGTCGTATACAAAGAGGATATATATGTATTTATGTATCAGAAAGGCTCCATAGGCATAATATATAGATACTGTCATGTGAGTTAATAGATTAATAAGTACAATCGTTGGTGTACAGAGCAAATATTAGCAGAATATTATTCCCAGTGATTAATAATATCAAATCTGGAATTCAGACCTTTGGGTAGTCTGCTTTCAAGGGTAAATATCCAATATGCTTCCCTTCTTGCCAATATTGTATCTATATCACCGCCCCTAGGGGGCCTAAGGATCTTTTCTATAGCACACCATGAGAAATATCTTAAATCGTTATTGTGAAAAGAGCCAAAGTGTTGTACTATTGGAGTACTAGCCCTGTTGATTTTAAATGATGACAAGTGTTCCCGTATGCGGGTGTTTAGGTCCCGTGAGGTGAGACCTACATACTGTAATTTGCAGTGAGAGCATTCAATAAGGTAAATGGCATATTCCGTGGTACAATTCATACAGGTACCAATGTCATACCTCTTGTTGGTGACAATACTAGAGAAATTCCTTGTCACATCAACATACTCACAAGGTTTACACTTGCGCCGACCACATTTGAACATGCCAGTATGCCTTAGCCAAGATGATTGACTCTCAGTTTTACTTTTCAATAACGTGGGGGCCAACAGATTACCCAATGTTGGGCTTCTCCTATAGGAGCATCTGAGCCCATTCTTAACAGTATTAACTAGCTTATCATCAGCTGAGAGGAGAGGGAAGTGTTTACGAACTATCTTACAAATATCCTGGTACTGTATACTATGATTGGTGACAAAAGTCAATCCTTTGAAATCATCATTTTTTGAAGATTTCATATTTAACAGATCCCTTCTTTCTATAGTACTGACAGCAGCTTTAGCCCTTTTCACTATAGCTTTGGGGTACTTCCTTTCTAGGAGTCTCCTTTCTAGATCAACTGATTCTTGTTTAAACTGTTGGAAACTAGTGCAATTCCTCCTCAACCTAGTGTATTCTCCTTTGGCAATGGCATATGGAACATGCTTGGGGTGGCAACTCGTGCCTTGAAGGAGTGAATTGCCTGAGATGGGCTTCCTGTAAACGGTAGATTCAATCTTACCATCAGGGTTACCCCGCAGTGTAATATCAAGATAGTTTATAGTATGTGGATTAAATTCACAGGTAAATTTCAGGTTAAGATCATTGCAATGTAAGTATTCCAAAAACAGGGGAATAGTTTCCTCACTTCCTGTCCAGATGAAGATAAGATCATCTATATACCTCTGGTATAGAGATATATGAGATCTGTATATATTATTATCTCCAAAGATGTGGTAAAATTCCCACCATCCTAGAAATAAATTTGCATAGGAGGGGGCAAACTTAGCCCCCATGGCGGTACCACATCTCTGGAGATAATAAGTATCTTCAAATTTGAAAAAATTGTGTGTTAATAGGAATGTGAGTACCTTAAGAATAAAATTCTTAAGGCAATGATCATAATCTGTGAAATTATCCAGAAAAAAAGTAACAGCTTCCACTCCCTTCTGGTGGGGGATGCTAGAATATAGAGAGACAATATCAATTGTCATCCACATGCTAGACTCAGTCCATTCAATGTGCTCAAGTATGTTTAGGATATGCTTTGTGTCACGAACATATGATAAGAGAGACATAACAATAGGTTGGAGTATATTATCCAGCCATTGAGAGAGGTTTCCCAAGAGTGACTCAACTCCACTAACAATGGGACGACCTTTTATATCTATAAGAGATTTGTGGGTCTTGGGGAAGTGATGGAACAGTGGTGTCTTCGGATTATCCACAAAAAGGAATTCAGCTGTATTGTTATCTATACACCCTTGTTCCATACCTTCATCCAAGAGATGTTTGAGTTCATTTTTGTACTCATTAGTAGGATCCCTTCCTAGAATTAGGTAGTCATGTTCATTATTCAGTTGTCTGAGACCTTCAGCTATATACTGTACTCGGTCCATTACTACAACCATTCCACCTTTGTCTGATTTCCTGATAACCAAATCCTGATTATTTCTTAGGGAAGTCACTGCTTCTTTTTCAGACAAAGATAGATTGGGCTTGTAGTTGGACCGTCTAGATTTTAATTCAACCAAGTCGTTTTCCACTCTTGAGTGGAAGATTTCAACAATGTTACCCCTGCTTTGTATGGGATAAAATCGAGATTTTTTCTTTAGGGTAGGGCCTCTGCTCCTAGTGTCATGTTCAGATATATTGTCTAACTGTAATTGTTGTAATGAGACAATATCACAATTCTCAGAGAAATTATATTTATTAGTAGAAATGTCACTTTCCCTATTCATAGGAGTAGAATCATGACCTATAGTGCTGACATCATCTGAGAAATGTTTTCTCAGAGTTATGTTCCTAACTAGTCTGTTGATGTCAATTATAGTTTGAAACAAATCAAAATCGTTATTAGGTGCAAAGTTTAGCCCCAAATTTAATACTCTATAGTGTGTATCATTGAGTGAGAAAGATGACAGATTGACCACATTTCCTACTATTTGTACTTTGTTTGGGGTCTCGGTTCCCTCAGCTGATATTTGTCCTGATTGTTTCTCATGACCGGATTCTGTTTGGTAATGTGAGTGCCTCTTCCCCCCCCCGCTATGCCTCCCTGTACCAGTGGAAAAACCTGTTCTAGTACAGAGTTGTCAGGTCTAGATGTAATGTGCGGAGTCTCCATATAAGCAGACTGCTTCGGTCTCACTGTGTTAGTAACATTGTTAGTATTATCTTCATATACAAGATGTGGACCTGCCGCAATAGCAACTTGAGGTTCATCATTTTGATATGTGATAGATTGTATATCCTGAATAGCATCAGCTGGTTTATCACCATCACTGGAGTAGTCTGTGTCACTCCCAGAGAAGGTAACATTTTTAGATGAATTATTATTATTATTTTTGTTTTGTTTGTTCTTATTGTTAGCCCTTCTCCTCCTCCCAAATCTTGGTTGGTTAGATCTAGAGTTCCCTCTAGATTTCTTGTTCCATATGTATACACAATTATTAGCATAGTCGTATTTGTCCCTAATGAACTTAGTATGTTTTCTCTCCATAATTTCTGACCTTCCCTTAGCAATCAGTTCCCTCAATATTTTATCAAATTTAGCAAAATCAGGATTACTAGATCGTCTATTCAGTTCTACTTGCAAATCATTAATTTCTATTCTTAAAGACTCTAATTGTTTGTTTTTATAAATCAATAATAGCATCATAAGTCTCAGGGAGCAATCAGTTAGTACATTATTCCATGAGTCTATAAATTCCTTATCATTAGTGTCCACATCAAACGTGGGGAATTTAAAGACCCGTAGTCCCCTTGGTATCATACTCAAACTTTTGTACTTTTCGAGGGTCCAAATGTCCCACTGTAATTTAGATTCTTTTATCAAAAGTTTTTCCAGGAGTTCAAATAAAGTACTTAATGCCAGTATGCTCTTATCCTCTGAGAAAATCAGTTCACAGTCAGTAAGATTTGTGGTGCGTGCAGTAGCTGGCAACAATGAATAAAAAGTGTGCTGTGTTGTCTCCATAGCTGAGCAGAAAATTGCAGGCTGGAGGCTTGAACAGTCTGTGTTAGGTGTTGGTACATCCAGGGTATACCCAATAACAAACAAATCAATTCAAATCTCCTTTTGAATTTGATGATTATTCCAGTCCTTGCCGGCCCATCAGCTGATGCTACAGCCTGGAGCGGATCAAAGTTTGCAGCACCTCCGGAAAAGAACTCCTGCCATTGGAGGAATACCTGTGACGTATAGCTACACACCCACACTCAAGCCGACGAGCACACGGAATACAGCTGAGGCCCTGTGAGCCGCTCAATTGAAGTTTGGATCTTCGGAAGCGGCACAGAGGCGGCTGTACTTTGGGCAGCGACACTGTCAAGTGGATAACCGGACAGGCCAGAGTGGGGTGAGTTACTCAACCGCATAAGTGCTATAAGAAGTGTCACTCATTACCGGAGACTCTGCACTGGTCCATTCATATTGATTTATTACAGCCCGGTGTGGCTGAGTTCTGTTGTTGGGTTTCTCTGTTTGATTTGTTTGTTATTGGGTATACCCTGGATGTACCAACACCTAACACAGACTGTTCAAGCCTCCAGCCTGCAATTTTCTGCTCAGCTATGGAGACAACACAGCACACTTTTTATTCATTGTTGCCAGCTACTGCACGCACCACAAATCTTACTGACTGTGAACTGATTTTCTCAGAGGATAAGAGCATACTGGCATTAAGTACTTTATTTGAACTCCTGGAAAAACTTTTGATAAAAGAATCTAAATTACAGTGGGACATTTGGACCCTCGAAAAGTACAAAAGTTTGAGTATGATACCAAGGGGACTACGGGTCTTTAAATTCCCCACGTTTGATGTGGACACTAATGATAAGGAATTTATAGACTCATGGAATAATGTACTAACTGATTGCTCCCTGAGACTTATGATGCTATTATTGATTTATAAAAACAAACAATTAGAGTCTTTAAGAATAGAAATTAATGATTTGCAAGTAGAACTGAATAGACGATCTAGTAATCCTGATTTTGCTAAATTTGATAAAATATTGAGGGAACTGATTGCTAAGGGAAGGTCAGAAATTATGGAGAGAAAACATACTAAGTTCATTAGGGACAAATACGACTATGCTAATAATTGTGTATACATATGGAACAAGAAATCTAGAGGGAACTCTAGATCTAACCAACCAAGATTTGGGAGGAGGAGAAGGGCTAACAATAAGAACAAACAAAACAAAAATAATAATAATAATTCATCTAAAAATGTTACCTTCTCTGGGAGTGACACAGACTACTCCAGTGATGGTGATAAACCAGCTGATGCTATTCAGGATATACAATCTATCACATATCAAAATGATGAACCTCAAGTTGCTATTGCGGCCGGTCCACATCTTGTATATGAAGATAATACTAACAATGTTACTAACACAGTGAGACCGAAGCAGTCTGCTTATATGGAGACTCCGCACATTACATCTAGACCTGACAACTCTGTACTAGAACAGGTTTTTCCACTGGTACAGGGAGGCATAGCGGGGGGGGAAGAGGCACTCACATTACCAAACAGAATCCGGTCATGAGAAACAATCAGGACAAATATCAGCTGAGGGAACCGAGACCCCAAACAAAGTACAAATAGTAGGAAATGTGGTCAATCTGTCATCTTTCTCACTCAATGATACACACTATAGAGTATTAAATTTGGGGCTAAACTTTGCACCTAATAACGATTTTGATTTGTTTCAAACTATAATTGACATCAACAGACTAGTTAGGAACATAACTCTGAGAAAACATTTCTCAGATGATGTCAGCACTATAGGTCATGATTCTACTCCTATGAATAGGGAAAGTGACATTTCTACTAATAAATATAATTTCTCTGAGAATTGTGATATTGTCTCATTACAACAATTACAGTTAGACAATATATCTGAACATGACACTAGGAGCAGAGGCCCTACCCTAAAGAAAAAATCTCGATTTTATCCCATACAAAGCAGGGGTAACATTGTTGAAATCTTCCACTCAAGAGTGGAAAACGACTTGGTTGAATTAAAATCTAGACGGTCCAACTACAAGCCCAATCTATCTTTGTCTGAAAAAGAAGCAGTGACTTCCCTAAGAAATAATCAGGATTTGGTTATCAGGAAATCAGACAAAGGTGGAATGGTTGTAGTAATGGACCGAGTACAGTATATAGCTGAAGGTCTCAGACAACTGAATAATGAACATGACTACCTAATTCTAGGAAGGGATCCTACTAATGAGTACAAAAATGAACTCAAACATCTCTTGGATGAAGGTATGGAACAAGGGTGTATAGATAACAATACAGCTGAATTCCTTTTTGTGGATAATCCGAAGACACCACTGTTCCATCACTTCCCCAAGACCCACAAATCTCTTATAGATATAAAAGGTCGTCCCATTGTTAGTGGAGTTGAGTCACTCTTGGGAAACCTCTCTCAATGGCTGGATAATATACTCCAACCTATTGTTATGTCTCTCTTATCATATGTTCGTGACACAAAGCATATCCTAAACATACTTGAGCACATTGAATGGACTGAGTCTAGCATGTGGATGACAATTGATATTGTCTCTCTATATTCTAGCATCCCCCACCAGAAGGGAGTGGAAGCTGTTACTTTTTTTCTGGATAATTTCACAGATTATGATCATTGCCTTAAGAATTTTATTCTTAAGGTACTCACATTCCTATTAACACACAATTTTTTTCAAATTTGAAGATACTTATTATCTCCAGAGATGTGGTACCGCCATGGGGGCTAAGTTTGCCCCCTCCTATGCAAATTTATTTCTAGGATGGTGGGAATTTTACCACATCTTTGGAGATAATAATATATACAGATCTCATATATCTCTATATCAGAGGTATATAGATGATCTTATCTTCATCTGGACAGGAAGTGAGGAAACTATTCCCCTGTTTTTGGAATACTTACATTGCAATGATCTTAACCTGAAATTTACCTGTGAATTTAATCCACATACTATAAACTATCTTGATATTACACTGCGGGGTAACCCTGATGGTAAGATTGAATCTACCGTTTACAGGAAGCCCATCTCAGGCAATTCACTCCTTCAAGGCACGAGTTGCCACCCCAAGCATGTTCCATATGCCATTGCCAAAGGAGAATACACTAGGTTGAGGAGGAATTGCACTAGTTTCCAACAGTTTAAACAAGAATCAGTTGATCTAGAAAGGAGACTCCTAGAAAGGAAGTACCCCAAAGCTATAGTGAAAAGGGCTAAAGCTGCTGTCAGTACTATAGAAAGAAGGGATCTGTTAAATATGAAATCTTCAAAAAATGATGATTTCAAAGGATTGACTTTTGTCACCAATCATAGTATACAGTACCAGGATATTTGTAAGATAGTTCGTAAACACTTCCCTCTCCTCTCAGCTGATGATAAGCTAGTTAATACTGTTAAGAATGGGCTCAGATGCTCCTATAGGAGAAGCCCAACATTGGGTAATCTGTTGGCCCCCACGTTATTGAAAAGTAAAACTGAGAGTCAATCATCTTGGCTAAGGCATACTGGCATGTTCAAATGTGGTCGGCGCAAGTGTAAACCTTGTGAGTATGTTGATGTGACAAGGAATTTCTCTAGTATTGTCACCAACAAGAGGTATGACATTGGTACCTGTATGAATTGTACCACAGAATATGCCATTTACCTTATTGAATGCTCTCACTGCAAATTACAGTATGTAGGTCTCACCTCACGGGACCTAAACACCCGCATACGGGAACACTTGTCATCATTTAAAATCAACAGGGCTAGTACTCCAATAGTACAACACTTTGGCTCTTTTCACAATAACGATTTAAGATATTTCTCATGGTGTGCTATAGAAAAGATCCTTAGGCCCCCTAGGGGCGGTGATATAGATATAATATTGGCAAGAAGGGAAGCATATTGGATATTTACCCTTGAAAGCAGACTACCCAAAGGTCTGAATTCCAGATTTGATATTATTAATCACTGGGAATAATATTCTGCTAATATTTGCTCTGTACACCAACGATTGTACTTATTAATCTATTAACTCACATGACAGTATCTATATATTATGCCTATGGAGCCTTTCTGATACATAAATACATATATATCCTCTTTGTATACGACAGTATACATTATTTGCTTACTTGAATCTGTATTTTGAACATCTGTTCCTCCTAAAATGAAATCCCTATATATATTGGTGTGACCAATTTACACCATACTAATTTGCCCATTATGTTCCCTTTCAATCTTATTACTTATTTTATTACTATAATTAATGTTTTCAACTAATGTTGTAGCTATATCATCTCCCCTGTGCTACATCCCAAATATCATTGACATTTTCGCATTAGAATTATGACTGTCATTTAATTATACGAATATGTCTATTCACATGCATTTCTATTATTACTATGACTGTTTGTTGTGTATAGCAGAAATGCTGGTAACTGAGATAATGAAGTGTTAATTAGGATCATTGCTGTATCTGTTATTTAGTGTCCTATTGGCTAGAGTCTATGGGGGTAGTTCCTGTTTTAACCTATTATATTAGCCCATGGGGTTTTTAAACAGGTGTGTGGGGTAGCATGTCAGGCTGTGACTACGGAATCTCTTTCCGAAACGCGTATGCCTGTGTGCTGCGCCCACGTCTGACTCTAAGTACATTTGCTGTGTTGTCTCTTCTTTTTAACATTGCATAATAAAGTTTACAAGATTTTACCTATAAGATGGATGTCGGTGTCTCCTTTTGAATTTTATCTTCTATTAAAACATGTACTGTATAAAACTGAAAACCTAAAGTAGCTGAGTCAAATGTTCCGTCACTCAAACTATAATATCTCAGACATATGCCTGACTGACAAATGTGCTTCAGCATTCTGTCCGTCTGCATTCTGTCCGAGAACTGGGATTTCAAGGTCCCTCCCCTTTTCTAAGAAAATTCAATGAGTTCTGCCCCTGTGAAGTCTGCTCTATCATCTTTCTCTAAACTAGAGAATGTTTGATCATCTGGCCCATAGAAAGTAATGACGCTCTCTTGGAAACTGAAGCTGACAGTTTTACAGTTTTAATTTAAATAAAAAACATGAAACGTAAGTTAAGAAGCAGCTGTCTTTTGTCATATTCCCAGCAGCCTCTGTTCCCTGTGTACACTCTTCTGTCATCTTCCCAGCAGCCTCTGTTCCCTGTGTACACTCTTCTGTCATCTTCCCAGCAGCCTCTGTTCCCTGTGTACACTCTTCTGTCATCTTCCCAGCAGCCTCTGTTCCCCGTGTACACTCTTCTGTCATCTTCCCAGCAGCCTCTGTTCCCTGTGTACACTCTTCTGTCATCTTCCCAGCAGCCTCTGTTCCCCGTGTACACTTTTCTGTCATCTTCCCAACAGCCTCTGTTCCCCATGTACACTCTTCTGTCATCTTCCCAGCAGCCTCTTTTCCCTGTGTAAACTCTTCTGTCATCTTCCCAGCAGCCTCTGTTCCCTGTGTAAACTCTTCTGTCATCTTCCCAGCAGCCTCTATTCCCCGTGTACACTTTTCTGTCATCTTCCCAACAGCCTCTGTTCCCCATGTACATTCTTCTGTCATCTTCCCAGAAGCCTCTGTTCCCCGTGTACACTCTTCTGTCATCTTCCCAGCAGCCTCTGTTCCCTGTGTACACTCTTCTGTCATCTTCCCAGCAGCCTCTGTTTCCTGAAGAACACAGAAAAAAAATAATTAAAACATTTAAATGATATTGCAGTAATAGTCCTGTGTAAGAAAGTTATGTTTAGGGCTGTGTATGAAATAATGTATCAGTGATATAAAGACATATACTTAGTCCATGAGATGCTGCAGGTTTTGGAGTCATCACTTGTTAACCGTCATCTGGGCTGGATGTAATACAACTGTCATGTCCATAGAAAAATAGTTGATTTATTCAGCAGAAAAAAACATTTGCTCATAGCAGTGAAATACCTATAGACAATAATTTGCAGTACAATGGGTCATACTAAAGAGCACAGTTAAATGTAGCTCTGTCATAGAAATCCACCTTTGCCACAAGTAAATTCATGAGATTCATGTCCTATTAGATCGGCCCCAGTCAACTGTAAGTACTATTATTGTGAAGTTGAAGTGTCTAAAAGCAACAACAGCCCACCCACTTAGTAGTAAACTATGCAAATTCACAGAGTGGGGGGCCAATGAGGGCTGAAGCGCATAGTGCCTATCATCTGTTGCATCACTCACAACAGAGTTCCAAACTATCTCTGGAAGAAACATCACCACAAGAACTGTGCATCAGAAGCTTCATTAAATGGGTTTCCTTGGCTGGCCTCACTTCAGCATGCACAATGAGAAGCATTGGCTGGAGTGATATAAAGAACACTGCCACCACACTCAGAAGTGGTGGAAACTGGTTCTTTGGAGTGATGATTCAAGCTTCATTATCTGGCAGTCTGAATATGGGGTATGTCAGGAGAATGCTACCTACCAGAATGCATAGTGCCTACTGTAAAGTTTAAACAAAGAAACTCATCTATTACTCAACGCTCTCGATAAAATGGGTGCATGCAAGATTGCTTGTAAAGAGAACATGGATATCTGTGTTAGTATGCAGTCCCAAAGTAACTGAGCAAAATGAAACTTAGTGTCAGCTGTAATATGCCTTAAAGATGTGAGTACTCACGGATCTCAAAGAACACACACAGTGGGATGCAACATTGTTCATATAAGTAATTGACGCTGAGTTTGTAATCCTCACAAGAAACCGGTGTATTACACTACCGGTATGCGCTGTATAGATGAGTCAGAGAGGAGAGCAATTAACAGTGTCCTTACCAGGTATCTGGGGTCATGAACTCACCATCCCATCCCTCTCCTCGAGGAATGTATTCGGTAGCTCTGCCATCCTATCAACACATCTGCATCTCAGCTCATCCTGCTCCAACCAAACTACGCTGCCTGGGATGACTCCTCCCACTCCTGACGTAATTCAAAATCGCACTGTGTGTCCAGCCAATGGAAAACATATCTGCTCCGTGGAACTGCTGCTTGTATGTTCCTTGGCTTTATCCTTTGCTGTGACAAACCTCTGATATTACTTGCCCAAATAAAGCCGGGTTCCTGGAGACTAGGCAGGTAATACAAGTTAATTGAAGAATAGTCTGGCACTCCAGCGATATTTCTAAAAAATCTTTTATTGCATGTTTTCTCCTACAATGGAGAGGCTAAAAACCATGCCTCTTACGCGTTTCAGATATACTCCTTAATCATAGATGCTCATAGACAGGTGCATTTAAACAAATAACCTTGATACCATTGGTTAGACATATGTCACATGATAGTATCACTACTTTTCAGGGTAATTAGTTACTTAACCCTTACTATATACAAAATACAGGATACATGTCATAATATAGTACAATAATATAATAACAAATTTAACAAATGTAATACATATATTAAGCCTGAAAAAATTTGAAACCAAAATGAGTATTGGATTTACCCAATATGTGCAATAGCGCTTTCTCTTTCTGAGTACAATTTTAATTGTCAAAATGTACCAAGGCTATGATTGTGTATGTATATGTATCCTGTGTAGATGTGTACAATCAAATATTGTGATACCTTCTGTTTTGACCATGACTAAAAACATTAAAGATTAACCCATGCAATGTCCCATTGATAAAATCAATACAACTGGGGCCCCCTCCAAAACTTAACTTAACTCAAACTTATTTTTCCATAAATACATATATATAATGTATATAATGTTGGTGTCTGTACATGTGTTTGACTGCAAAGTTCTATCTAAAAATATAAGAAATGCTGTATGGATGAACATTTTGGAGAAATGAGAGAAATATATGTGTATATATATAGGAGAATAGCTTTTAAATTGTGGTAGAGTTGTTTATCCCCCTAACATATGTGCAAATCAAAAATTGGTAGCTACTTCCAATGATTGATCAGGTCAAACTGGGAGCTTAATCCTTTTGGTGATCTAGTTTCCAGAGTAAAAATCCAAAAGGTTTCCCTCTCTAGGGGAAAAGAGTCCAAATCAAATAGTGGAAAAGGTACCAAAAAAGTTGTACTTTCAGACACTAACGTAGATTCAAGAGAAGATTAAGCAGGTTCAATAGAGACATCTGTGATTAATATTAATAAGGATGAAAACACACAGGTTAAATCTATTTTGAAATCTGACAGTGCCAACAAAAAAAGAACAGGAAAATACAATCAGACAGATGCCTCCTCATTAATACAGCAAGTTACTACTGTAGCCCAGAGTGAGGTAGGTAGACAAGATAAGGAGTTCGAGCAGGTTTTTCAGGTAAACCCAAGCGAACCAGAAGGGGGAGAAGGAAATGTGCATCAACTACATTACCATACCAATTGAGAAGGGGAAACAGGAGGAGCAAGTACTACAATTAAGTGTAATATATTTGACTGATTACCCTTTGAGTGATGTAGAAACCAGAGTCTTGAGCTATGGACTCAATTATTTATGCACACATAGTTTTAATATATTTCAGACTCTGGTAGATGTAACACTTTTATATGCACCTAAAAGGAACCACAATGGGCACAAAATTTACACCTAGCTATGCGAATTTGTTTATGGGACACTGGGAAAATTCCTTTTTCCCAAGACACAGGCTAGGTGCGAATTTTGTGCTTTACAAAAGATATATTGAAAATCTGATTATGGTATGGAAAGGAGATACAGATGAGCTAGATACCCTAATTTCCGAAATGAACCAAAATCAAATAGGTTTACAATTCACTCACACACATAGTAAACAAAAAATAACCTTTTTAGATTTAAACATAGAAATCATATGGGAAGAAGTAATTACTACCACTCATTTCAAAAAAGTAGATGCAAACAAACTTATCCATTACAATAGTTGTCACCTACAGAAGTGGAAAGACAATATTCCAAAAGGACAGTTCCTTTGGATTAAAAGAAATTGTTCCAGACCCACAGACTATGAGAACCAACTATTATTCTTAGAACAAAAATTTATGGAAAGGGGTTATGACCCAGCCATCACAGAAAAAGCTAAGATGGAAGTAAGTAATTGAGATAGATGTAGTTTACTAATGAATAACAAAAATAAAGACAGTTCCAATAGTACCACAAATTGATGTTCCTTTCATTACTGACTATAATTGTGACAACAAAATAATCACAAACATTCTGAATAAACATTGGTGTTCTGTCTATTATATGCTTATTATGTTGATGACATCTGGTGGTTTTACATTGTAATTACAGCTTAGTTCCTCTCAAGAATGAATCAGGAAGTGTCCTGGCTCTTGTTAATAAAGCTCTCAATTGTCAATTAAAAGTTTTTACTTTCAGTTTCTCAGCAGCCATCTTAGCTTCAAGAAGCATGGAAATCAGCTCTTCATATTTGCCTCTAGATATACATATGCCTGTAAGTTATTTATTGTTTGCTAAGAGTTCATTGTATATTTGAATTGCATTGCTATTTGCTGTAAGGTTTAAATGTAAGCTCTCTGTGTTAGAAACATGTATTATTGTATGTATTGCAAGCACCATGTGTAAGTACATATGGTAATTTCAATGTTTCTTATTGTATTGCAGTTTTACAAAATAACTATTCAGAAGTAAAATCAGTTTGGAATAAATACAAAGCTATTTCTGTCTGGTTTGTTAACTAGCTGTCTAGCTATCAGTTATTGAGGACAGTACAGTAAAAAGATACAGAGAGAGCTGCATTGTAAAGTAAAAAGGCATGCTATATCAAGGGAAGATACAGAGCTGCATTGTAAAGTGAGAAGCAATAGCAAGCAAGATACAAAGGCTGCATTTTAAAGTAAAAAGCAGTGAAAGGCAGTAAAAATAATTTGCACAAGAACTGCATTTAAAATATTGCACTACTTTAACCTGATTACTATGAACCAAGATAAGAGTGTTGATATGACGCAGCAAACTTTAGAGACCAGATCCTATGCCTCTGGCTCTAAATATTCCATGCGCTCCAGCAGATCATCAGTCAGTTCTGCAGGACTCAGAGCCCGCGCTAAAGCGCAAGCAACCCAGGCACAAATTTCTTATGCTGAAAAAGAAGCAGATATAATAAAGCAGAAAGCATCACTAGAAGCAGAGGCAGCGCAACGCAAGGCAGAGTTAGAAGCTAATATGCATGTGCTAAAGATTCAAAGGGCAGCAGTTGCAGCATCTGCAGAAGCAGCAGTCTATGAAGCAGCAGCTGAACTAGAAGAGGAACCACTTCAAGATTTTGCAGAAATAACTACCCATGATTCAGTACAAAGGACTCGTGAGTATGTACAGAACCATGCTCTGGACCAAGATAAAACTGAGCATGCTCCTATCCAACATATGTCCAGCATAATGCCACAGTTTCCTGACTCAACATATTTACAGTCTACTCCAAGTATTACTGACTTGCACCCTCCTTCCCAGACTGACACTGCAAATGTCTCAGCACCAAGGGTGCGCTTTCAAGAAAGCAGAGGCTATGCTGATCCACAACATCCATCACATTATATGGACTCTCACATATCCCCTCTCAGAAATAGCACATTAGGAACTTCAGAGACTACTGACCTAGCAAAGCACCTGATTCGTCGAGAGTTAGTGAGTACAGGGCTACTAACATTTGATGATCGACCAGAGAACTACTGGGCATGGAAGACATCATTCCAAGGTGTCACCAGAGATCTTAATCTTACAGCCAGAGAAGAGCTAGATCTTTTGACTAAGTGGCTTGGTCCAGAGTCATCTCAACAGGCTAAGAGAATCAGGTCAGTGCATGTTCATAACCCAATAGATGGAGTTAAAATGGTATGGCAGAGACTAGAAGAATGTTATGGAAGCCCTGAAGCTATTGAGAATGCACTGTTAAATAAGCTAGAAAACTTCCCCAAAATCGTAAACAAAGACAACATAAAGTTAAGAGAACTTGGTGACATGTTGCTGGAGGTGAATGCAGCTAAGACAGGAGGCTTTTTGCCAGGACTGGCATAACTAGACACAGCTCGTGGCATCAAACCAATTATTGAAAAACTGCCATATAGCCTGCAAGAAAAGTGGATTTTTCAAGGTTCCAAGTACAAAGAAGACCATCATGTCTCCTTTCCACCATTCAGTTTCTTCACCAGATTTATTGTCAACCAAGCAAAGACCAGAAATGATCCAAGCTTCATATTCTCAACATGCAGCAACCAAGTTCCAGTAAATACAGAGAAGACAGGAACAAGGTACAGCAACAGACCAACAGTGTCAGTAAGAAAGACAGAAGTGTCAGCTACTAATGCAGCTCCACAAGTGAAAAGCCCTGCATGGAAATCCATGGAATCAGACAGTCCATGTCCAATTCATAATAAACCACACCCACTGTCAAAGTGTTGTGGTTTCAGAAGCAAGCACATTGATGAACGTAAAGCTTACCTGAAGGAGAATTCTATCTGCTTTAGATGTTGTGCATCCACCAGACACATTGCCAAAGACTGCAAAAATAACATAAATTGCAGAGAATGCAACAGTGACCAACATACTTTAGCTTTGCATCCAGGTCCAGCTCCCTGGGCAGTAGAGACTCCTTTACCTAAGGGAGAGCAAGGCAGGGAGCAAGAGGAAGCTACTCCACCCACTGTCGTATCCAAGTGTACAGAGGTATGCAGGAAAGGGACAAGGCCCAGATCATGTTCCAAGATTTGTTTAGTGACTGTATATCCCTCTAACAAATCTGACTGTTCTGTAAAGATGTATGCAGTGTTAGATGATCAAAGTAACTGTTCTTTAGCCAAATCAGAGTTTTTTGATGTGTTTAACATTAGTGGTGAAACATTTTCCTACACTCTAAGAACATGCTCAGGCATTACAGAGAAAACAGGGCGTAGGGTATCCAACTTCACTGTTCAGTCTGTTGATGGGAAAACACACATAAAACTCCCCACACTCATTGAATGTGACATGATACCTGATGACAGGTCAGAAATTCCAACACCTGAGATTACACAGCATTTCCCTCATCTGAAATCATTAACAGACAAGATCCCAGCACTTGACCCTAACGCACAAATACTTCTCTTGTTAGGAAGAGACATTCTAAAGGTGCACAAAGTACGTGAGCAGATTAATGGGCCTCATAACAGTCCTTATGCACAACATTTAGACTTAGGTTGGGTCATAGTTGGGGAAGTATGCTTAGGAGGAGCTCATAAACCAGCAGATATGAACTCTTTCAAGACAAATGTGCTGCCTAGTGGACACACTTCTCTGTTCAGCCCATGCACTAGCTATATACAGGTAAAAGAGACCTTTAATGTTTGTAAACAACAGCCATACACCCCTTCATTGTGTTATTTAGAAAATGCAACTCTCAATGTGGACAGTTTAGATGATAATGTGTTTGTTACTACTCCAAACGATGACAAACCTGCTATGTCTATTCAAGATGGTATGTTCCTTGATGAAGTTGAAAAAGAGATGTTTATTGATTAAGCAAATTACTGGGTAGCACCCCTACCATTTCGCTTACCTCGACTTAGACTACCAAACAACATAGAGCAAGCCCAGAAAAGACTCCTTGCTCTACATCGTTCCTTTGTGGAAAAAACCTGAAATGAAGGAACATTTTGTTAACTTTATGCAAAAGATCTTTGACCATGACCAAGCAGAACCTGCCCCACCATTGGAACCAGGTGAGGAGTGTTGGTACCTACCAATATTTGGTGTCAATCACCCTCAGAAGCCAGGACAGATCAGAGTAGTTTTTGACTCAAGTGTTCAGTTTGAAGGCATCTCACTGAATGACACACTCCTCAGTGGGCCTGATTTAAATAATACACTACTAGGTGTCCTTTTACGTTTCCGCAAAGAGCAAGTTGCAATTACCACCGATGTACAACAGATGTTTTACTGTTTCATGGTTACAGAAGATCACCATAACTATTTGAGATTTCTTTGGTTTTGTGACAATGACCTTAACAAAGAAATTACAGAGTTCAGAATGAAGGTACATGTCTTTGGAAACAGCCCTTCTCCAGCCATAGCCATTTACGGTCTAAGACAAATAGCAAAGCAAGGAAAAAGTGAGTATGGCGAAGATGTCGAACAGTTTATCTTGAGGAATTTCTATGTAGATGATGGACTTGCATCTGTGCCTACTGAAGCTGAAGCAGTCAGTCTCCTGCAGAGAGCTAAGGACATGCTCGCAGGATCAAATCTCAAGCTACACAAAGTGGCATCCAACAGAAGTCCAGTAATGGAAGCATTTCCCGCAGATGACAGAGCTAAAGATCTAAAGGACCTTGTTCTAGGTGTCGATCCTCTACCCCTCCAAAGGAGCTTAGGAGTAAGTTGGAACTTACAGACCGACAGTTTCACCTTTCAAGTGTCTAAAGAGGTAAAACCTTTCACACTGAGAGGTATCCTAGCTTCAGTAAACAGTCGTTATGACCCACTTGGGTTTGCATCTCCAATCACTATGCAAGGTAAATCTTTAGTCAGAGAACTCTCAACAGACCAATGTGACTGGGATTCCCCACTCTTACCAGATAGAGAAGCTCAATGGAGAGCATGGACAGAAGACCTGATCCATCTTGAAGATCTCAGTATTCCCAGACCCTATGTGCCGGTGTCACTATCGTCCACAGTGAGAAAGGAGGTATGTGTTTTTTCTGATGCTTCTACTGTAGCGATAGCAGCTGTGGCATATCTCAGAGTCATAGACAGTAGTGGTCAATGTCATGTAGGCTTTATTATGGGCAAATCTAAACTAGCTCCAAGACCAGTCCATACAGTGCCACGTCTAGAATTATGTGCAGCTGTTTTGTCAGTTGAGCTAGCTGAACTTATTACTGAAGAAATGGACATTGAACTTTATGCAGTTAAATATTACACTGATAGCAAAATTGTGTTAGGTTATATTCACAATACTTGTAGGAGATTTCATGTATATGTCTCAAACAGAATAATTCGTATTAGAAAATCTACTAATCCAGATCAGTGGCATTATATTAACACCAGTCAGAATCCAGCAGATCATGGTACTAGACCAATTCAGGCAACTCACCTAAAACATACCAACTGGTTCTCATGCCCAGATTTCTTACATCAGGCAGATACAAGTGATCAATCTGAAGCTAAAGCATTTGACCTCATCGAACCAGATTCTGACAGTGAGATCAGACCTGAAGTGATAGCTTTAAAAACTGGAGTGTATGAACGCCAGTTAGACTCACATAGATTTCTCAGATTCTCAAAGTGGAAGTCCCTTGGGAGAGGTATAGCAACACTAATTCACATTGCCAAGTCATTGTCCAGCAGCACTCAAAAGGAGTCATGTACAGTCTGGCATTGCTGCAAAGGGTTATGCCATTCCCTAGATTCCTTGCAAGTTGAAACAGTGACTATCAAATGTATCCAAACATGGAAATATAGAAAATGGAAGGAGAAACAAAACATTCAAGAAGGAGATCTTGTATTGTTGAAAGACTCTCAAGTAAAGCGCAATGGATGGACAATGAGTCTTATTGTAAAAACCATTCCTAGTGATGATGGTAAAATTCGCAAAGTAGAGGTCAAAATCATTAAACAAGGGACTGCTAAAGTATACCTTAGACCTGTGTCAGATTTGATTGTTCTTTTTCAAAGTAAAAAGTTATCTGGTTGAATTTAATAATAATTTATAGATCATGTAATAGTGGTATATGTTTATACCAGGCGGGGAGTGTTCTGTCTATTATATGCTTATTATGTTGATGACATCTGGTGGTTTTACATTGTAATTACAGCTTAGTTCCTCTCAAGAATGAATCAGGAAGTGTCCTGGCTCTTGTTAATAAAGTTCTCAATTGTCAATGAAAAGTTTTTACTTTCAGTTTCTCAGCAGCCATGTTAGCTTCAAGAAGCATGGAAATCAGCTCTTCATATTTGCCTCTAGATATACATATGCCTGTAAGTTATTTATTGTTTGCTAAGAGTTCATTGTATATTTGAATTGCATTGCCATTTGCTGTAAGGTTTAAATGTAAGCTCTCTGTGTTAGAAACATGTATTATTGTATGTATTGCAAGCACCATGTGTAAGTACATATTGTAATTTCAACTTTTCTTATTGTATTGCAGTTTTACAAAATAACTATTCAGAAGTAAAATCAGTTTGGAATAAACACAAAGCTATTTCTGTCTGGTTTGTTAACTAGCTGTCTAGCTATCAGTTAGTGAGGACAGTACAATTGGCATCTGATTTTAACAGACTCATTGATTGGTGACAAAGTTAAAGATAGATCTAGAGTAATATACAAAAAAGCTCAGAATTTCAAAAGTTTATTAGCTCCCAGTGAACTAAAACAAAATAAACGCATAGGGTATCAGCAAAATTTAAATGGGACTCCCTTGCAATTATTTTTTCCTTGTTTTGGCTGTAGGTCATGTGAATTCTCTAACAAAATTAAATTTTTAATCTCTCCTTCCAACAATTATAAACTTGTCATCAAAGATATTATCAGATGCCAGGACAAAGGGGTTATTTATGCTATCAAATGCACTTGTAATAAAATCTATTTAGGTGAGACCACAAGGACACTTAGAGAACGCATAAGGGAACACATCTCCTGTATAAATAGAGGAACCCTTTATACCTATTTATATAGTCACTTTAGGGAGGTTCGTAACAATAATCTCCAACATTTCCAATATTGGGGTATCATGAAAGTAAAGCCTTATTGGAGAGGAGGCAATCTAGAGGGCAAATTACTTAAACTAGAGGCAGAACTGATCTATAAGATGGACACATTAAATCCCTTCGGTTTGAACTCTGAAACAGATATATCTCCTTTTTTATAATAACTAAAAATTAACACCGATATAAGATATGTATCTATCAGTAAGCTAGTCACTATGTTAAGAATAATCCTTATCTGTTGGTCTTTGTGTTTAGATTGAAATTTACGTGAAATTTACGTGATTAAATATCTAGCAAAGCTTTTAGTATACATTAAAATAAGTATCACCTTGAGCATATTATTGATTTAGTCTGGAAAGATTAGACTATAAGGCACAATGTAAAAAACCACGTTAAAGCAGCACTCTTTGGAAGAAATAAAAGTCACTTTATTGAAGTCCTTTAAAATAACACATTCCAACAATGGGGGTAAACACAAGACATCCTTACGCGTTTCGTGCCCAACTGGCACTTAGTCATAGGATAATCTGAGTGTCTACTGCTCCACACCTTTATACGCTATACGCCCAAAGCAAACAGCTGAACACCATTAGCCATAATATATTCTTAAAGGGATGGAGCAGTGTCACTCATGTTACATATTAAAAACAGTGTTACAATTGCATTACACTGAAGAAATCAAAATTGCAATAATGTAAACCTAGGGTTAAAAAACACACACAAATAAATGAATGTATCACATTATACAAAACCTGCCAAAATTAGACAAGGAAATAAACATACATGATACAAATATTATTAACCCTAAGTACAATAATAAAGAAGAATTTACAAAATTGTAGAAATTTGTATAAATCCATTTCATAATATATGAGATGAATTTCTATCTTGCTGAATTCTGTGAATATGTCATGTGAATATGTCATATTCCATGAATATGTCATATTATCATTCATATAAAATATATATTTAATCCAATCAAAATATTCATATATATGACAATTCACTCAATGCAGCAAGATAGTTATTTTTAAAAAACAATTTATATTCTGTTGAATTCTGTGAATATGTCATATTGTCATTCATATAAAATATGTAATGAATCACATCAATAAATTCATATATATGACAATTCACCTAATTTTATATCCAAAAACAGGAAATGCTAGATCAAATAATTCTTAATTCTCCTTTAATACCTAAGGAAAGATATAAAGAGATACAAAAAAGAAGAAAGAATGACAAGCAAAGACCCTGAAGTCCAAAATTCAACACAGATATAAATGCGAGGGTATGTGAGGATGTGCATTAAAACACATACACATCTTCAATCCACATAATAACTCATATCCCATTCTTTATTCATGCCGAATGGCATTTTTGTTCTCAACATGAATATCCAGTAAAGCTCTTTTTTCTGTAAGATCTTATTCCTATTTCCACCCCTAGGTGGCAATTTGGCTAAATCTATTATCTTCACTCCTATTTCAGGTTTGTTCAAAAAATGAAAACAATTGAAGTGTCTAGCCACTCCAGAGTCCTTATTATAGTTCTTAATATCTCTTTTATGCTCTCCAATTCTAGTCCTCAGACTACGAGTCGTTTAACCAACATATTGTTCATGGCAAATTGTGCACTCCAACAGATACACAACGTACTCTGTGCTACAATTTCCATAATGGTTAACCTTATATTCCTTCCCTGTTGTAGTACTTTTGAAGGATTCACCTTTCATAATGTGTTCACAAGTACCACAATTACTAACTCCACACTTGAAAGTGCCTTTTTTATTTAGCCAGTTGGTTCCAGTACAATTACCTTTTCGATATACCAAACTTGGAGACAATTTACTTGCCAAGGTTGGTGGTTTTTTTGAGACAAATCTAATATTTTCTATTAAAGGTGATAGAATGTCATCACTCTTTAAAACCTCTAGATTCTTTTTAATAATGTCACAGACTTGCCTAAACTGAATTGAATATTCAGTGGAGAAAACAACTGGTTGTTTAACTCCCCCCAAATTCCAATTCCTTTCTTTATTCCTTCTATTGGTTCTGGAATCCATTGTTTTAATTTCCTGAAAATCCTGTAACATTTTAGTTTCATCATAGCCCCTATGTTTAAGTCTATTGATCAACTTGCCAGCTTGCACTTCAAAACATGATTCAGAATTAGTGTTCCTCTTTAACCTTAGAAGTTGGCTTCTCGGAATCGACTTGATCAGGTGCACTGGGTGACAAGAATTTGCGTGCAAGATTGTATTGCCCGCTGTAGACTTCCTAAAAGTGTCAGTTACAATTAAACCCTGTGCAGCTGAGCCTGTCAATTCCAAATCCAAGAAATTAATCTTATCTTTATTTTGTTCTCTTGTGAATCTTAACCCCAGCTCATTGTTATTCACATATTCCAAAAAAGCTTCAAACTCAAAAGGATAATCCACAATAAAAATCAGATCAACTATAAACCTGTTATATTGTATAATATTAGAGCTGTAAGGATTTGTTTCTCCATAAATGTGTGTAAGCTCCCACCACCCAACATATAGATTTGCAAACGAGGAGGCAAACTTAGCCCCCATCGCTGTACCACAAACTTGCAAATAATAAGTGTTATCAAACAAGAAAAAATTATGCTGTAGTAGGAACTCCACTACATCACAGAGAAACAATTTAAATTCCACAGAAAAATTTGTGTCTCTGTCCAAAAAGAACTTTATAGCTGTAATACCCAAAGCATGAGGAATGCTTGAGTAAAGTGCTGTTGCATCAATGACCACCCAGCTGTACCCATCCCTCCACGTAATGTTATTCAAGATAGACAACAGGTGCCCCGAATCTCTGAGATAACTACTCAAATTCTTAACCAGAGGTTGTAATATGCTGTCTACCCATTCGGAGAGTGGCTCAAAGAGTGAGCCAATCCCCGAAATGATAGGCCTCCCAGGTGGTTTTTTGGGGTTCTTATGTATCTTAGGTAAAAAATGGAAGATGGGCACAACTGGGTGCTCAGGAATCAGGTTTTCAACCTCATCCTCCGTCAAAATATTCAAAGCAACAGCCTGCTGAAGCAATCTCCTCATCTTGTGATCAAATTCATGGATAGGATTGTACATTAAACTCCTATATGTGACTGTATCCTGTAATTGTCTGGCTGCCTCTGTGAAATAGTCTTCCTTTCTCATAACAACGACATTGCCACCTTTGTCCGAGGACCTGATGACAATGTCGCTGTTATCCTGTAATTCATTTAGAGCTTTTCTCTCCTTGATAGAAAGATTATGTCGGAAACCCTTAATCTTGTTGTTTTCTCCCAATTCTTTTTTTTTTTTTTTTTTTTTTTTTTTTTTTTTTTATTGAGGTTTGATAAAGGCTTACAAAAATTCTTGAAGTCAGGATAACATTTAAACAAAACAATATCGGAATACAATCTTAACAGAGTTTAACATGCCTTACAGTCTTCGAGCCTTTTAGGGTTCGGAGGGGGCCTCTTTTGGGTCCCTTTGTCTACATAAAACAGTAAAAAAGGCTCTCACAGAGAATAAGAGACCACTTATGGATCCCGTACATGAAACCTCATTTTTCAAAAAGTATTGTAAACAATTTAGTTAAACTATAGAAAAGGGGTTAAAGAAGAAAATAGGGGAGGAGGAACAAGGGGAAGGGTAGGGGGTTAGTGTTGCTGTGCTTATTGAGATAGTTATCAACAATTTTTTTCTTTTGGTTAAAACAAATTGACTCGTTTAGGATTCTGTTTAGACAGTTAGGGTTTCATGGGGCTGGCGATGTGTGTGTGTTTCCCACCTTATCTGTGTTTTTTTTTTTTTTTTTTTTTTTTTTTTTTTGGGGGTGTGACTAGGCCGCTTTATTGTAATTCGTTTTGTTTGCGCGTGGTTAGTATAGAGTGTTATAGTTTAAGGTAGTGTTCCCATAGTGCTGTCATCTCAGCATATGTTTCCATTTTGGCGTATTTAACGAAATAATACTCCTCTAGGTCCAGAAATTCTGATACTCTCTTAATCCAAAGCAATGTGGAGGGGACCTCCTTGTTTTCTCCCAATTCTATAATTTCCTGTTCTACTTTTCTATGAAATACATTCAAACACGAACCCCTAAAATTAGTGGGATAGAAGTCTGACTTTTTCTTTACTGGTTTGGGACATTTTTCATCACCCAGGTAACCATCCTTGTCATCCAAATCTCTGAGTTGTTCTAACATACAACTAACTTTGAAGTCAAAATAACCAATCGTTTCATCACATTCCACAGAAATCAAAGGTTCTCTCACATCCTCATCCACACTTTTATTAAGATGAAAAAATCTTTTTAATGCCAATTTTCTAACTAATTTATTTATATCAATTAGTGTTTTGAAAGGTGAAAAAACATTTGTGGGTGCAAACCCAAGTCCTCTGGAAAGAACATTCAGATGGTCCTTATTAAGCACAAAATCTGACAAATTTATAACAGTCAGACCTAATCCTTCTTCTGTGCCCTCTTTGATTTTCTTGGTTTTTCTTCTCCCTGCTCTGCGAGTTTTTTTCCTCCTAAAGGGATAAAGGTATTCTTATTCTTTGCTCGTGCTGCCGGTTGTTCTTCCCCTGAATCACTATCAGATGAATCCTGCAAAGAAAAAGAAGGAAGAGAGGAAAGAGAGACAGAAGATACACTTCCACCATCCGGATCTGACGTGTCGCCTTCTGTTGACGAAAAGCCCACATGCTTGGCCATTTTACTCTTCAAAATAGATTTAGGAGCTACTTTGCTCATTTTTTCTTTTTTATTGCCCTTTTCCTTATCAGATTAATCTCCATTCTTCTTCCTGTTATAAAATCGCCTTGGTTTTCTGACGAACCGTGACCAATCATACACCTTATTATTCTGGTAATCCTCCAGATCTCTGCTAAATTTCTGACTTTTCTGTGCTGCAAGCTCATTATCAGATTTCTTAATCCTTAGTTTCATACCAACTTTTGAACCATGATAATTCTCATCAGCTTTAAACATTTTCAGCTCCAATTTGGTACTCATGATTTTTTCTTTCAGAGCATCCCTTTTATTGGATTTACTTCTCGCCAAAATGTTTAACAGTGTTAATGAACAAGTTGTTAACGCATTCTTCCATTCTTGCTCCAATTCCTCATCCTCCAAGTCATAAGATGGAAATTTCTTTATGCGTAAACCTCTGGGTATTCTCTCAACATCAATATAATGTTCAAAGGTCACTTGATCCCACATTAAACGCAGATCAGTCAAAAGAAATTTTTCCATCTGATTAAATAGGCTTTTCATATCTCTAGGAGCACTTTCCACATTTCCTGTTGTTGAAAATATTTTATCAAAGTAACTATTCCTATTTTCAATATTGAATATTGATTTCTTTAGACTTATGTTCTCACCCTCCATCTTGGATGTGTGTTTTTTAACTTATTCCCAATTAACGTCTAATAATTCAATAATCTTCACCCCAAACAATGTTAAACAAATAGCAAGTAGATCTTGAGGATTATGATTTTAATAAAAGAAGTATACACTTTGTATTCTTTGTATTTTTTATTTGAAACTTTTAAATTCTCACATGGAATCACATGAAGGGAAACAAGGAGGGTATTGATTCTTCATTTACCCCCACAGCCCTGAGAATAGTAAGAAAGTTCCAAAAAAGAACGGTGTATAGCTTTAAATTTAAATCTCCACAAGATTGAAACAGCACATAAACGAAAACGACATATGTGTGAAAGAAATATATATGTACACACACACCAATTCAATGCTGTTTTCAAAACCACAGACAGGAAAAACCAGGGGGGTATTTGGTAACCTTTATGTTTTAAATATGTACCCACACAGCCCTGTCAGTGAGAGATAAGAGATGCTGTGAACAAAATGCTTGTAATGTTTCTAATATTGTAATCCGATTCTGCAGTAGCTCGACCAATAGGTAATAAGTGGTGAAAGTATTCCCACTCCAAATCTTACATATATGTCAGGGAATCAAGGAGGGTCAAAATTCTTCATATACTCCCACAGCCCTGTTAGTAACAAATAGTAAGAAGGAGATATCCTTAACAATAACTTTGTGGTATTATAGTCCGTTTCCACAATGTCTTAGTATATATTCAAATTCATACTAAGAAACTTTCTTGCCGCTTGTAAAAGTACTGCTTATAAAAGCGTAATTGTGTTCATTAACCTGTCCCAACACTCTAGGTATTAAACAGATATCACTGAACATTTAAGCGCAAAAAAAGATAGATGTATAACTGTTGGACTCCAAGACTTGTTGTTGTTTCACCATCTCTTATGTACAAGAATGAGCAAGAAATTGAAAGTGCCGTAAAGATTCAAGGCAGACAATCACAATGTTTCACAGGTAACTCAGCCCGTATCACTCCTACATATAATTTTCTCTTCGTGATATAAATTTATTTTTAACGGATTGTTACGTGACTGT
Source organism: Bombina bombina (assembly GCF_027579735.1). Classification (NCBI taxonomy): domain Eukaryota; kingdom Metazoa; phylum Chordata; class Amphibia; order Anura; family Bombinatoridae; genus Bombina; species Bombina bombina. The sequence continues at coordinate 78,537 of NW_026511000.1, read as the reverse complement.
TTCAAATATATATCAAATTTTGCCTCCACTTTCCACCAGCCTTCTATAAGCCACAAGATCACAAGTTCACAAGATCACAGTCCTCTTAGTCAGAAATGCTTTAAACAATGTGAGGACATTACCGCAGTATGTTCTTAAGGCATCAAATATCAATATATTAAAAAGGCAGTTTCAAGTTATTCACACTTGCTTGCAGACACTGTTCACTTACTTTAAAATTGACTGACGATTTCTTCCGAGCCAGCGTTATGTTGCTCCCAAGACGACTAGACAGATCCTCTACGCTGCTCCAAGGCTAGAGCCGACAGTCTCCTCCACTAACGGAATAGCGTGCTGCAATTGTTTGGGGCGTGAGCTGAATATTGTGACGTGGTGCACGCTTGACGGCTGAGCAAGCCGTAATACCAACTCCAAAAAAACCACGTTAAAGCAGCACTCTTTGGAAGAAATAAAAGTCACTTTATTGAAGTCCTTTAAAATAACACATTCCAACAATGGGGGTAAACACAAGACATCCTTACGCGTTTCGTGCCCAACTGGCACTTAGTCATAGGATAATCTGAGTGTCTACTGCTCCACACCTTTATACGCTATACGCCCAAAGCAAACAGCTGAGCACCATTAGCCATAATATATTCTTAAAGGGATGGAGCAGTGTCACTCATGTTACATATTAAAAACAGTGTTACAATTGCATTACACTGAAGAAATCAAAATTGCAATAATGTAAACCTAGGGTTAAAAAACACACACAAATAAATGAATGTATCACATTATACAAAACCTGCCAAAATTAGACAAGGAAATAAACATACATGATACAAATATTATTAACCCTAAGTACAATAATAAAGAAGAATTTACAAAATTGTAGAAATTTGTATAAATCCATTTCATAATATATGAGATGAATTTCTATCTTGCTGAATTCTGTGAATATGTCATGTGAATATGTCATATTCCATGAATATGTCATATTATCATTCATATAAAATATATATTTAGGCACAATGTACTACATGTTTTAAACTATAGTTTTACTATTAAGTCCTTATTTATATGTAATTCCACCTTAAGAAGAAATATAGACCAAGGATATGGAAATTCTACCTTTAGCAAATTGGTAACAAGTGTTTCTAATTGTATCCAATGGGATCAAAAGGAGGCCTTTATAAAGAGCGAAGCAGAGCCAGCACAATATAAGGCTTGATAAAGCCCACAAGTGGGCGAAACGCATTGACCAGGACATTCCGCTGCTCTGCCTTGTCACTTTGTAACTTTGTTCAAAAATATACCTAGCCTGAGAAGTTCCGATGTTGAACAGAGGGAGGTATATATGAACTTAATCTTTGTTTTGTGAAACCAGCTTGTATCTACAGAACCATCCTTCAGCCACTACTAGTGGTATTCTCCTACATCATTGACATCAAATAAGTTGTTATTTGTCACCCTTGCTACTTGATACTTGGTGACATTTGACCCCAACTTCTCATGGAAGACACGATGAAACGTCATCAGACCGATCTGGGGGAAGTAACCGCCAGCAGCACTTACATGCGGAGCACGCCAGCTGACCTCTGCTGAGTATTGTAGCACCCGCCTGGAGCGGTGAAAGAAAGCCTTACTACCCATTTCTGGATACACATAAGGATCCCTAAAAGAGGTTCATTTTTTCACCTAATCCTCCTAACAACAAGGTACTCATTATTATTAGAGGAGATATTGATATACATCTGAACTCATTTGTGTTATTATGGACATATCTTTATGACTTATTTACTCATCTCTTGTTAGCTAAATGTTACTAGTATTTTAGCATTTGCCTGGGGAGACGTCCCCTTTTATATATATTTTATTTTATTAAATTGTCATACTTTTTTACCCATATTATTTATATTTGTGTCTGTGCCATTGTGATCTAGTTAGAATTTTTTCACTCAATTTATTACTAAAGAGTTTGTAGAGGTCCGCATTTGATCTTAGCGTAGTAGCGCTGCCACTATTTGGTTACCTTTTTAACACATTGTTTCTATCATTACACATCTAGGCTACACACAGCAAATAATTATTTTAAAACCGTAAGTATTTACTCAAGTTAGAGTTTGTTTAGATCTGTACATGACCCTAGCTTATTAGCGCTGTCACTTTATTTTTATTTTCCTAGCATATTTCTTGACAAACCTGACTGACTATGACACAGCATTTAGAGTGTATATTCTAAGGGTGGCAGAATTCCTACTTACACACAGCATTTTTAGTTTTGAGGGGGATTTCTTTCTCCCGAGGTGTAGGACAGCCATGGGGGCCAAATTTGCCCCTACATATGCCAACTTGTTCTTAGGTTGTTGGGAGACGTCCCACATCTTTGGAGAGGAAACCCCTTCAGAGACAATATTGCCTTTTATAGGCATTACATCGACAATCTCATCCTCATTTGGAGAGGAGACGTCGCTCTGGTAGAGGACTTTTTGTCCTACATTAATGGCAATACAAATGGAATCTCTTTTACCATGGAGCATCAACTTACTGAGATTAACTTTCTTGATATTACGTTAAGAGCACCAATGGATAATGCAAAAGTGGATACTCTACTTTATCGCAAAGCAATCTCAGATAATATGATATTACATGGTAGGAGCTGCCACCCTCACCATGTCCCATATGCCATAACAAAGGGACAGCTTATTAGAGCAAAATGCAATTGCTCTAGTGACATGGAATATGTCAGGCAAAGTGATGACCTCATCAATAGACTAAAGGCCAGGGGATACTCAGATAGAGATATACAAGGTTGAAGTAGACTTGATGCACAGAAAAAGTCTCTTGCAAGCTCAAGGGAAAAGGGACAAAACCACCAGATGTGAAGGAGTTAACTTTATCACATAATATTCATCGGAGTATGAGAAAATCTGTGGAATAATAAGAAACATTTATCCTTACTATCAGCTGATGAAAGACTAGAAAGGGTTGTAAAGGATGGTTGTAGGTTTACCTACAAAAGAGGAGCTACCTTAGGGAATATACTCTCACCTAGTAAGTTAAGGAGTACTAAAGCAAGGACTAGTTCATGGCTAACATGCAAAGGCACGTACAAATGCCACTATGGGGCATGTATAGCCTGTTCACATGTAGAACAAGGTTCTGATTTTGTGTCCTTTGCAAATGGTAAATCATTTAAATTGGAGTCTTGTGTGAACTGTCGTTCCAATTATGTTGTGTACATGATCTGGTGTTCCATTGGCAAAGTACAGTATGTTGGATGTGCAACCAGAGAGACACAAGATAGAATTAGGGAATATCTCTTGGACATAAAAAAAAAGTAATAGTTTCATCTCTTTTGGTAAAACATTTTTGGAGGTAAGCTATGGAGATGTCAATTCCCTGAAATGGAAAATAATTGAGAAGATAAAAATTCCAGAAATAATTGAGAAGATAAAAATTCCAGAAGATCGCAGTAAACTTCTCCTCAAAAGGTAGCCTTTTGGATTTTTACTCTGGAAACATATCTCTCGTTTCTCACAAATGTTCATCCAAAAGGCATTTCTTATATCTTTAGATAGAACTTTGCAGTCAAACACATGTACATACACCAACATTATATACATTATATATATATATGTATTTATGGAAAAATAAGTTTGAGTTAAGTTTTGGAGGGGGCCCCAGTTGTATTGATTTCATCAATGCAATTTCTACTCTGTTAAATATCAGGGTAGCATGGGACATTGCATGGGTTAATCTTTAATGTTTTTAGTCATGGTCCAAACAGAAGGTATCACAATGTTTGATTGTACACATCTAGACAGGATACATATACATACACAATCATAGCCTTGGTACATTTTGACAATTAAAATTGTGCTCAGAAAGAGAAAGCGCTATTGCACATATTGAGTAAATCCAATACTCGTTTTGGTTTCAAATTGTTTAAGGCTTAATATATGTGTTAAATTTGTAAAATGTGTTAATTTATTATTGTACTATATTATAACATGTATCCTGTATTTTGTATATAGTTATGGGCTCAGTAACTAATTACCCTGAAATGTTGTGATACTATCATGTGACATATGTCTAACCAATGGTATCAAGGTTATTTGTTTAAATGAGCCTGTGCTTATAACAGTCTATGAGCATCTATGATTAAGGAGTATATCCGAAACGTGTAAGATGCGTGGTTTTTAGCCTCTCCATTGTAGGAGAAAAAATGCAATAAAAGGTTTTTTTAGAAATATCGCTGGAGTGTCAGAACATTCTTCAATCCACTGTAAAGTTTGGTGGAGGAGGGATAATGGTCTGGGTTGTTTTTTAGGGATCGGGCTAGGTTCCTTAGTTCCAGTGATGGATCATCTTAATGCTACAGGATACAAAGACATATTAAACAATTTGGTGCTGCCAACTTCATGGCTACAGTTTTGAGAAGGTCCTTCCTGTTCCAACATGACTGTTCCCTTGTGCATAAAGGGATATCCATGAAGACATGGTTTAATGAGTTTGGTGTGGTGGAACTCAAGTGGCCTACACAGAGCCCTGATCTCAATGCCATTGAATGCTTTGGGGATGAATTGGAACACCAATTGTGAGCCAGAACTCACAAATGTTCTTTAGGCCTAATGGGCAAAAATTGCCACAGACACACTCCAAAATCTTGTGGAAAGACTTCCCAGATGATTTGTGGCAAAGGGGGCATACCTATGTATGCTTTTCACTAAAAGGGTGCCAATAGAACAAAGCAAATTAGATAATAGAAGTAAACTGGAAAGTTAATGTTTCTTTTATTATGTCTATGTCACCTCCATTGTTGTTGCCAATAAGGAATAAGTATATTAATGATCTCCCACAATGGTGAGGAAATTTCTGTGTAGAAAAACACAGTTTCAGATTTGTGGATCATGTCAGTCTCTCTGGTGGCAACAGAAATAAAATTACAAGAAAATTGTGCAAAATAGGTCATGAAAATGCATTACATTTTTTGAGCATAATTAAACTGGTGCACTAATGATAGCAAAATCGCTGCATCGCACATTAACACGCAACTTGATATTACAAGACCATTGTAAATCGAATTTATCAGAGAAGCGTTAGCACGGCCGATATAACCAAGCTAAATAGCCACACAAAATATTGACACTGTGGGCGCAATTTGGACATTTCCACTTAGGGGTGTACACACTTTTGTTGCCAACGGTTTAGACATTAATGGCTGTGTGTTGAGTTATTTTGAGGGGATAGCAGATTTACACTGTTATACAGGATGTACACTCACTACTTTACATTGTAGCAAAGTGTCATTTCTTCAGTGTTGTCACATAAAAAGATATAATAAAATATTTACAAAAATGTGAGGGTGTAGGGGTGTACTCACTTTTGTTGGATATTGTGTATATATATATATATATATATATATATATATATATACCTGTATATATAAACAACTTATAGGGAGGAGAAAAGTGAGATTAAAATCCTCCACTATGCACAAAGACACTAATATATACAGTTTTTAATAAAAATATCATTTTAATACTGATAAACAAATTTCTAAAAGGGTTAAGAAGGCATAGGGTATAGATATATATTCATTTAGATATATAGGAATAGATATGTATTTTATAAAGATATATACAGATATATATAGAAACATATTTAAAAAGATCAAAAGGAATTTATTCTAAGTGAAGAAAATAGGAATTTAAAATATTCATAACACACCTCCTAATAGAAGTCTATAGGGAGAGGGAGTTACTGCGGTTGTGATATCTGAAGTTCTGATGTTAGCGCTCCTGAATCTTTCACTTTTTATTTTCAACTTGTAATACCAGCGCTAATCCGACCGTGCTAATTTTTAACCTTGTGCACAGTTAGCGCTCAAGAGCAATCAAAAATTAGCGCAACCCTAGTAATCTGGGCCTTTTTGGGGAATTCAACTTTTAATTAAATGTCCCTTTAAAGGGACAGTCTAAATTAAAATTGTTATTGTTTAAAAAGATAGATGATGCCTTTACCACCCATTCCCCAGCTTTGCACAACCAACATTGTTAGATTAATATACGTTATAACATTTAAACCTCTAAATGTCTGTCGCTTTCAAAGACTCTATTGACAGCCTCTTAATCACATGCTTTTGTATTTGCTTTTCACAACAGGAGACTGCTAGTTCATGTGGGCCATATAGATAACAATCGGCTAGATCACGAGTTTTGTCGGTAAGGCTGTGCGGTGCTAACGCTCCTTTTTTTCTTACCGCTCCCTTTAAACAACGCTGGTATTACAAGTTTTCTTTAAGCCGGCGTTAGCCTCCGAAAAGTGAGCGTTGAGCAAAATTTAGCTCCACATCTCACCTCGATACCAGCGTTGCTTACGATAGCGGTAAGCTGGCAAAACGTGCTTGTGCACGATTTCCCCATAGGAAACAATGTGGCTGAGCTGGCTGAAAAAAAACCTAACACCTGCAAAAAAGCAGCGTTCAGCTCCTAACGCAGTCCCATTGTTTCCTATGGGAAAATAAAAAAAATATGTCTACACCTAACACCCTAATATGAACCCCGAGTCTAAACACCCCTAATCTTACACTTATTAACCCCTAATCTGCCGCCCCCAACATTGTCGCCACCTGCATTATACTATTAACCTCTAATCTGCCGCTCCGGACACCGCCACCACATACATTATACTTATAAACCCGTAATCTGCTGCCCCCAACTTCGCCGACACCTACATTATAGTTATTAACCCCTAATCTGCCCCCCCAATGTCGCCGCAACTATATTAAATTTATTAACCCCTAATCTGCCACCGCCAACATCGCCGCCACTATAATAAAGTTATTAACCCCTAAACCTAAGTCTATCCCTAACCCTAACCCCCCTAACTTTAATATAATTTAAATTAAACAAAATTAATTTAACATAATTAAATCAATTAATCCTATTTAAAACTAAATACTTACTGATAAAATAAACCCTAAGATAGCTCCAATATAACTAATAGTTACATTGTAGCTAGCTTATGATTTATTTTCATTTTACAGGTAACTTTGTATTTATTTTAACTAGGTAGAATAGTTATTAAATAGTTATTAACTATTTAATAACTACCTAGCTAAAATAAGTACAAAATTACCTGTAAAATAAATCCTAACCTAAGTTACAATTACACCTAACACTAGACTATCATTAAACTAATTACCAAAACTACCTACAATTAATTACAATTAAATTAAATAAACTAAATTACGAAAAAAAAAAAACACTGAATTACAGAATATAAAAAAAGAATTACAAGAATTTTAAACTAATTACACCTAATCCCCCTAATAAAATAAAAAAGCCCCCCAAAATAATAAAATGTCCCTACCCTATACTAAATTACAATTAGCCCTATCCTCCCAATCCCCCCTTAAAAAAACCTAACACTAACCCCCTGAAGATCACCCTACCTTGAGCTGTCTTTACCCAGCCGGGCACAAGTGGTCCTCCATACGGCAGAAGTCTTCATCCGATCAGGGCAGAAGAGGTCCTCCAGACGGCAGAAGGCTTCATCCAGGCGGCATCTTCTATCTTCATCCTTCCGGAGCGGAGCAGGTCCATCTTCAATCCAGCCGACGCAGAGCATCCTCTTCAAACAAAGTCCTAATGAAGAATGAAGGTTCCTTTATATGACATCATCCAAGATGGCGTCCCTTGAATTCCTATTAGCTGATAGAATCGTTTCAGCCAATCGGAATTAAGGTAGGAAAAATCCTATTGGCTGATGCTATCAGCCAATCGGATTGAAGTTCAATCCAATTGGCTGATCCAATCAGCCAATAGGATTGACCTTGCATTATATTGGCTGATTGGAACAGCCAATAGAATGACGTCATTTAAAGGAACCTTTATTCTTCGTTAGGACCTCGTTTGAAGAGGATGCTCCGCATCGGCTGGATTGAAGATGGACCCGCTCCGCTCCGGAAGGATGAAGATAGAAGATGCCGCCTGGATGAAGATTTCTGCCGTCTGGAGGACCTGTTCTGCCCCGATCGGTTGAAGACTTCGGACCCTCTGGAGGACAACTTGTGCCCGGCTGGATTAAGACGGCTCAAGGTAGGGTGATCTTCAGGGGGTTAGTGTTAGGTTTTTTAAGGGGGGATTGGGTGGGTTTTAGAGTAGGGGTGTGTGGGTGGTGGGTTGTAATGTTGGGTGCTGGTATTGTATTTTTTTTTACAGGTAAAAGAGCTGATTACTTCGGGGCAGTGCCCCGCAAAAGGCCCTTTTAAGGGCTATTTGTAATTTAGTATAGGGTAGGGAAATTTTATTATTTTGTGGGGCTTTTTTATTAGGGGGATTAGATTAGGTGTAATAGTTTAAAATTCTTGCAATTCTTTTTTTATTTTCTGTAATTTAGTGGGGTCTTTTTCTCGTAATTTAGTTTATTTAATTTAATTGTAATTAATTGTAGGTAGTTTAGGTAATTAGTTTAATGATAGTGTAGTGTTAGGTGTAATTGTAACTTAGGTTAGGATTTATTTTACAGGTAATTTTGTACTTATTTTAGCTAGGTAGTTATTAAATAGTTAATAACTATTTAATAACTATTGTACTTAGTTAAAATAAATACAAATTTACCTGTAAAATAACTATAATCCCTAAACTAGCTACAATGTAACTATTAGTTATATTGTAGCTATCTTAGGGTTTATTTTATCGGTAAGTATTTAGTTTTAAATAGGATTAATTTATTTAGTTATGTTAAATTTATTTCGTTTAATTTAAATTATATTTAAGTTAGGGGGGGTTAGATTTAGGGTTAGATTTAGGTTTAGGGGTTAATACATTTATTATAGTAGCGGCGGCATTGGGGTCGGAAGATTAGGGGTTAATAAATGTAGATAGGTGTCGGCGACGTTGGGGGGCAGATTAGGGGTTAATAAAATTTAACTAGTGTTTGCGAGGCAGGAGTGCGGCGGTTTAGGGGTTAATACATTTATTAAAGATGCGTTGATGTCCGGTCGGCAGATTAGGGGTTAATAATTGTAGGTAGGTGGCGGCGACGTTAGGGGTGGCAGATTAGGGGTTAATAAATATAATGTAGGTGTCGGCGATGTTAGGGGCAGCAGATTAGGGGTTCATAGGTATAATGTAGGTGGCGGCAATGTCCGGTCGGCAAATTAGGGGTTAAAAAAATATTTTAGTGTTTGCGATGTGGGGGGGGCCTCGGTTTAGGGGTTAATAGGTAGTTTATGGGTGTTAGTGTACATTTTAGCACTTTAGTTAAGAGCTTTATGTTGCGGCGTTAGCCCATAAAAGTCTTAACTACTGACTTTTAAATGCGGTAGGAGTCTTGCCAGGAGAGGCTGTACCGCTCACTTCTTCCAAGACTCGTAATACCGGCGTTAGGCAAATCCCATTAAAAAGATAGGATACGCAATTGACGTAAGGGGATTTGAGGTAGCCTCGAGTCGCGAAAGAAAAGTGAGCGGTACACCTGTAACTGCCAGACTCGTAATACCAGCGGGTGGTAAAAAGTAGCGTTAGGACCCCTTAACGCTGCTTTTTTTACCCTAACACCAAACTCGTGATCTAGCCGAATGTGTTCACGCCTGAGAAGTGATTTAAGATTTAGCACAACACAGTAGTAAATTCAAGTCAATAGATCAGTGCTTTCCAAACTGTGTGTCGGGACACACTAGTGTGTCGGCAGCAGTGTGTAGGTGTGTCCCTGCTTCAGCCCAATATTTTTTAAATTTAATTTTTTTTTTTTTTGGTTTCTGACTTTCCGCCTGCCTGCTATGCATATCACATGGTTGACACGATTGATACCTAGTGTGTCACAAATCATCTTAACCAATTGGCGCAGCTCAGTGGGAACTGAAACTATTCCCATTGGCGGCTTTTGCGGCACATTGGCTCCTGACTGCACGTGTAGTCTCCTTAATTGGCTTGTGACTGCATGTGTAGTCAGTGAGTGGGATAGCAGTGTGTTTGCAGCGTGGGCAGTAGTCAGTAGGGCTCACGGAGCTCTGAGGGCGGCAGTTTAAACGCTGAGCTGAAGTCAGAGGGGTTTTTTTGCAGCTAGCTCCCAGTAGTGCATTGCTGTTCATGCTCTTGATATATGGATAGGAAGTGGAAGCTTAAAAATGCTTGATGATGAAATGGGAGTATCTTTATCTAATATTCCACCAAATATTCAGAAATTGTGTTCATCCCATCTACCTCATAAATCCCATTAAAATAGTAAGTAGCTATTGGTGTTATTAAACTTATTTTTAATTCTTGCACATACATACTGTTACTTGTAAATACATATTATTATTATTATTATTATATAATTTATGTATGTGTCTGTATATTTTAAAACAAGTTAGTTTAAACCTCCTTTTTGCTAGTACAACTGAATTAATTACCGTGTCGCGAAATGATGTAGGTCTAAAAAGTGTGTCACCAACATTAAAAGTTTGGAAAGCTCTGCAATAGATAATAAATACAAAGTCAAGTGATCAGAAGATGCTTAGATACAAGGTAATCACAGAGGTAAAAAGTATATTAATATAACTGTGTTGGTTGTGCGAAACTGGGGAATGGTTAAAAAAGGATAATCAATTTAAAAAAAAAAATATATACTGTAGACTGTCCCTTTAAGTGAACAGGATTATAGTGACTGTGTTAAGTTCACTGGAGATGCTTCTCAGATCTTACTGATTTTCTAGGCCAGAATGTTTCTTGGGATTTATACTAGAAGTTGATTGTCTGAACTACTATAGAGTTAATATTATAAGCCTATCATTTCTTTTGTAAATTCACTCCAAGAGATTAATGGATTCAATTCAAAGCACTGCTGCCCTCTAGTGGAAGTAGATAAACATCAATTTAACAAGAGTATATGCTAAATCAATTTATCATACCTGTTTGTATACAAATAAAAACATATACTTCTGAATTCAAAATATAAATGTATTTACAATTACAACTAAATATGCATGCATTTTTATAAAAGATAATTAATATATTACAAGAAATTATTGCAAAACAAATACAAAAATGTTGGCAATATCTAAAGACTTAAAAGGGTTGATGAACAGAAAATTATAGACTGAGAGGTTTCTTTAATTAATTAAATCACTGTGTCAAACTTTTGGCTTACATTTATCCTATTCTAAAAAATACAAGTGTATGATCAATTAAAGGGGTACTGAACCCAAATGGTTTCTTACATGATTCAGATAAAGCATGCAATTTTAAGCAACTTTCTAATTTACTCCTATTATCAATTTTTCTTTGTTCCCTTGCAATCTTTATTTGAAAAAGCAGGAAGGTAAGCTTACAAGCCAGCCCATCTTTGGTTCAGCACCTGGGTAGCACTTGCTGATTGGTGGCTAAATGAAGCAACCAATCAGCAAGTGCTATCCAGAGTTCTAAACCAAAAATGCTGTACCAAAAATGGGCTGCCTCATAAGCTTAAATTCCTGCTTTTTCAAATAAAGATACCAAGAGAACAAAGAAAAATTGATAATAGGAGTAAATTAGAAAGTTGCTTAAAATTGCATGCTCTATCTGAATCATAAAAGAAGAAAATTTGGGTTCAGTATCACTTTACCCTTGAGTGCTAACGACGGCTCAGAGCTGTCGCTAGCACTCAACTACCTTTTTTTGCAATCTGGGGGCTCCCACCAGCTCCTACCCTGTCAATCGGGCCTGCATAGTGACAGGCATGGCCGGGGCTTCCCGTTACGTGCGGTGACGTCACGCGCAATGACGTGATGATGTTACCGTGCAACTTTATTTTAAAATTGTCAATACAAAGTATAGAGAAAGGGGGCATGCTGCTTAGAAACCTGTATCTCAGGGATCTAAGCAGCTACAGACCCCCACCTAACCTTTCCAATGGTATATCTTGTAAAAAAAAGAAAATATTAATCCAGCTTAGCACTCAAAGGGTTAAAACAGCGTAGCGACCCCTTTTAGACTGAGTAGCTATCCCACCCATAGTCTGTTTTAAACAAGTATGCAGGAGCAAGGAATGTACTGAATCTGTACAAACAGGAACACTTTCTTTTAAAAGATCACAAAATAATGTATGCCAATATTATACCACCTGCATTGCACTACAATACAGTAAGTAGAAGTAATACCTTAAAGTGATAGTAAAATGTGAGGTTATTTCACAAATATGTAGCTTTCTTTTCTTTCAAGGTTGCTTATAAATTGACATTCCATCATAATAGCTGTTACTTAGCCTCACATGTTTTGTTTTGTGTCATTGATATAGGACTAAATTTAGCCAACGCTACAAACGTAACTATCTCAGTTATCCAAGGCCAGATTGGCCCACCAGGAGATTTCCTGGTCGGCTGCAGCAGTTAGGCCTGGCCAGCTACAATTAAAGGAACATGAAACCCAAATTTTTTCTTTCATGATTTAGAAAGAGCAGACAATTAGAAACAACTTTCTAATTTACTTCTATTATTCATTTTTCTTCATTCTCTTGGTATTCTTCGCTGAAAAGCATATCTAGATATGCTTAGTAGCTGCTGATTGGTAGCTGCACATAGATGCCTCCTGTGATTGGTTCACTGTGTAAAGAGGAGATGTATCCCAGCGCCAACTAAACCTTGTGTGCCTGAGACGGTGGTACCTAGCTACCACCAAGTGTGAACAGAAATGCAAAGGGTATACTCAGGCGCCAGCAATACGGAGGCTAAGGTTAAAATAAGGATTTATTAATATATTATTACAACTGCATGGATCCACGCTAAAATTATAAAAACAATGATCTAAAAGTCTAAAAACATTATATCTCTATAGTGAGGAACAGACTGTTATGGAGTTACCCTATACAGTACAGTATGTCCCAGTGGGTTACCAAAGGGACAGATAAAAAACAACAATAAGTACAATTGTAAATTAAAAATAAATATGGAAAAAAATGGTAAAAAATGTGATTAAAAAATGAATGTTCAATGGATGATGTCCAAGTGAGTTAATCAAAAAATTCTACTCTTGGTAGTGAGTGTCCGTGTAAAAATATAAAAAAGAAAAATGAAAAATGTGTAAAATGTAAAAAAGGAAATCCGAATGTGAAAAAATATAGTCAGTGGAAAAATGATAAGTGCGGTGTCCTGGGAAATTCAAAAAAATCAAAGTCAATAAAAAACAATCCTGTGAGTGTCTCAAAGTGTTTAAAGAAAAAATCCTATGAGTGTCCAAAAGAAATCCTATAAGTGTCCAAAAGAAATCCAATGATAGTCTGTTTATTCTGTGCTGTCCAGTGTGAAAGAAGGCTCAGTGTATAAAAATAATCAATACACCAAAAATAGTGCACCAAAAATTAAACAACAGAAAAAACCTGCAAGGAAAGAAACAAGACACAATGTGTAAAAACTTCACAATAAAATCCTCCTAATGGAATAGAGCTTACCAGGTCTACGTGTTTCGGCCTCTCATAGGCCTTTATCAAGACTTTATTCTCTCCTCATAAATGATGTCATTTTATACTTTCTTCACACATTGAAGGTAAAGTATGAGCATTTCCCTTTTTCTGTTGTTACTTCTCTCCCGCACATGATATAATAATGCGATTTAGAGTAAAGTATTAGATCTCTCATTTTTTCCTTCTATATTTACTCTATTCAACATTTTTGTCTTTGAAACAGATACAAACTCACTAGAAATATTGAAAACTGAGTATTTTTGCTATTTATTCTTTTTGTTTGCTCTGTTACTTTATTGTTGATCTTTTCTTAATTCTCATTTATTTATAAACAAAGTATTAAAAAAAAGTTATATTTTTAACACCTGTTCAGATAAGTTTTTTTTTTTTAACATCCAACACAAAATTGATTTCATGAATGTTTCTGGGACAGGATCAAACATCTCCAAACATAGCCCCTTACCCGTCACCACTCCAATCAGTTAGAAGTATAGTTGGATACCTTCAGGAGATCCATAGCACCTTCTGGAACAACCTAAGCCCCCTGCAGGTCAGGTACCTTTATAATAATGGAATGTGGCTGAACCCACAGTCTTTTTTTTTTTTTTTTTTTTTAGTTTTCAAATAAGCTTTGTTAGCGAAATGGTATAACAAAAGAGGCAAACATATAAGTATGTTCAGTACAAAACAGTATTCAGTTATTATACAATATTTGCAGTTGTATAGTTAATCAGAAACATTTCGCGATATGGTAGGTATTCAATTCTAGTCTAACAGCCTAGATAGTGACATCAGGTATAAAACCATTAAACACCGACTATACTTAACAAAACTCTTCACATAGACTGTTTATATGCCAAGAACCATCGCATTAGATGATTCTCTGTTTAAACAGTAGGTAATGCGCAATGAAAATTATAGTTCATCGAGAACAGAACAATAATAAAAAATCTCAATTCCACAGCTTACTTTTACACAAAAAGAGTAAAAAGAGTTTGGAGTAGGGTAGATTAGCCAACCTTCCGAAGAAGGGGGATGAAAAAAATGGGGGAGAGAGGGGAGAGTGAGGAGAAGAGAAGCAGTAGATATGTGAGAGGTTTTCTTAATCAATTTATCCCAGTTCATTAGTACACTGTCTATTAGTGGATAGAGCTTGATCTCAGAGGGTCTGTGGGCGGGAGAAATCCACGCCAGGGCGCCTGAGTTTCCCCTCTTTAGGATAGCATTGTCAACATGTATCCAAGCTTTTTGGGTTGAGTTTTGGCACCATTCTACCAATCTCTGGAGGGATATTGCCCTTTGGTATATCTTCAAATCGGGCACTCCCAATCCGCCTCTACTGCGGGGTAAGAATATCGTTCTCCTACTGATTCTCGGTTTTAGATCTCTCCAGATATACGACTCTATAGCCGATTGAATTTGATGTAGGATATGGGAAGCTGTAAATGATGGGATAGTCTGCATGATGTAGAGCACTCTTGGCATCACATTCATTTTGACCACTCCTATGCGGCCCAGCCAGGAGATGGTTTTATTTCTCCAATTTGACAGATCTCTACAGATCTCATTTTTGATATTCTTGTAGTTCAGAGACACTATCTCTTTAATATTTAATGTCAAGAAGACACCCAAGTATTTCAGTTTATCTTTTGCAATTCTCAATGGACAGCCTCTATTCAGTCTCTCAAACTCAGCCCCGGGAATCGTGATGTTCATGATGTTTAAGAGAAAGTTTGACACACCGCCAAAGAGTGTGAATTCTTCAATAGCCATTGTGAGGGATTGTCCTACATCTGATATCAGCAGGAGGACATCATCAGCATACATGGCAAGCTTATGTGTGCTGCCTCCTATACTGATTCCACTAATCTCAGGGTTCGTTCTAATTCTGGTCGCTAATATTTCAATCGCCAGAGCCAACAGGAGGGGAGACAGGGGACAACCCTGTCTAGTCCCGTTGCGAATATCGAAGGGATTTGAAAGGGTTCCATTTACTCTCACCCTGGCATTGGGTGTTGAGTATAATGACATTATCCAGTTTGTGAGTTTAGGCCCAAAACCGAATTTTCCCATTGTGAGTCGCATAAATGTCCAACTGACCCGATCAAATGCTTTTTCAGCATCGGTTGAGATCAGGGCCAGCGGGACTGAATTGTTATGCGCGAATGTTATCATCTGGAGGACTTTTAAGGTATTGTCTCTCGCCTCATGTCCCGGTATAAAACCCACCTGGTCGGTGGAAATAAGGTGTGGGAGATGTCTATTGAGGCGGTTGGTAAGTACCTTCGCCAATATCTTAACGTCTGCGTTAAGCAACGAGATAGGGCGGTAGTTCTCTGGACTAGATTCTGGTTTGCCTGGCTTGAGGATCACAGCAATGTGGGCCTCAAGCATTGTATTAGGCAGAAATGGGTCCTCTGACAGTTGGTTAAAGAGATTTATCATTTTCGGCGCAAGTATGTCGCCAAACATTTTGTAGTACTTGGCACCGAAACCATCAGGGCCTGGGCTCTTGCCCAAAGTTATATCCCTGAGAGCTTGCTTAAGTTCCATAGGAGTAAATGGGGAATCTAAGGCCTCAGAGTCCTGTTTCAAGAGCTTTGGGGTGCTGACAGTAGCAAGATACTCTAATATCTTGTGTGTCTCTTGTTCCTGAGTAGGGGAGTGACCCTCTGCTCTATTCGCATTCTGGATATTGTATAGGATTTCGTAATAAGATCGAAAGATCTCAGCGATAGACCTCCCATCTTCCCTAAGCTTCCCATCTGGGTGAGTCATACTATGTACATATTGTTTCTTTTTTTTCCGGGCAACAGCCCTAGCTAGCAGCTGTCCTGCCTTGTTCCCCTGTTCGAAGAACTGTTGTCGCAGAAAGAGGGCCGCTTTCTGATAATCTTCTTGCAGGAACTTCAAGAGTTTCGTTCTCGCCTGCAACAAACTCTTATCGAGCGCTGCATCTGTTGGTGCAACCTTGTGTGCACGCTATGCGTTTTCAACTTCAGAAAGAAGTTTCTGATATTTCATTCTTCTACTCTTAACTATCCTGGCTTTCTGCTTCAGAAAGAGGCCTCGGATAGTACACTTATGGGCTTCCCATACCGTGGTTGGCGGTGTTTCTGTTCTTTCATGTATCTGAAAGTATTCCGTCAGGACCTTCTCTATTTCTAGTTTAAAGACTGGATCATCCAACAAGGTATCATCCATTCTCCAAATATAAGGTGTGATAGGCGCGTCAGACCATAGAATTGAACATGTAACTGGGGCATGATCTGACCAGGTGATAGGAAGTATATTGCTAGACGTAGCAACTGTGAGGCCAGTAGCGTCTGTAAACCAATAATCTATTCTCGAGTATTTTTTATGGGGATGGAAGAAGAATGTGAAGTTCTTAGATGTGGGGTGGTGTGATCGCCAAATGTCATGTAATGCTGCATCTCTGAGTGAGGATGTTATGCGTTTGAGGGTCTTATGGGGTACACTGGAGATTCCGTCTGAGGTGTCTAGATTAGGGTTCAGAGGTGCATTCAAATCTCCCCCAAGAAATATTATACCAGTCTGTAGTTCAAGTACTTTATGGATAACCTTTTGAAAAAAGGTCTGCTGGGATTGGTTGGGACAGTAGACATTGACTAGAGTTATGGGTCTACCATATAATAGTCCTATCAGCAACAGGTATCTGCCCTCTGGATCTCTATGTGCTTGCGTAAGTTGAAACGGTATGTCTTTGCTAAAAAGAATGCCCACCCCATTTTTTTTTTGGACCAGATGCAAAGAAAGCAGTGGGATATTGTCGACTAAACCAGCGGGGCTCATGGCCAGCAGCAAAATGTGTCTTTTTTGGTAGACAACATGTCCACCTTGTCTGTGTATGTCTCGTAAGACCATAGAGCATTTAGTTGGGCTGTTCAGGCCCTTTACATTTACAGAAAGTAGCTCTATCTTTCGGGGGCAAGCTTCTATGTGTGAGGACGTCATGTTAATGACGATGGGAGTGGGAGGGGAAGGGAAAAAAAAAAAAGGGGGTGAAGGAAATGCAGAGAGATATGCAAAGTTGAATGGAGGAGAAGGATGAGAGTAAGAGAGAAAGGAAAAAGGCGACCTAAGTCGTCAAACAGTGGAAAAAAGTAAGAACAAACCTATGCAATGAACGATGCAATCAAACAGTAGTTCAATAATGTAACTTACACAGGCAAGTGTCAGGTGGGGAAATAATTAAGACAAACTATGTATAACAAAGGCAGGGGTAGTGTTCCCTGCTATTCTACACTATTTAGAAAACTTTTGTAAAACATTTAAATAGAAACAAGTACAGTTGTGTGTTGCATTTTTGCAACTTACTCTTTATCTGTTCAAAAGGAAGGAAGGAGCTCTAATATCAAACATTTTTCATAAAAGATAATAACCTGGTGTACAGTGTTATAAATCATGTGAAGCAATATAAACTGAGACCGAAGTACATCATATAGGGACAGACTCTGTCTTCACCCACGACTGCTGTTGCGTAAACAAATCATCACATCTCTATGACTCTCGCCACTCCAAGGGCATCTCACTCACCCAAACCGGGTGTTCCTTTTAGCCTGGATAGGTCAATAGGACATGTGATGTTCAGTATACCACCAACAGGGAGGTCCGTAACCGGGCCCAGCTGAATCATAACTCAAGGGCGTTATAGGGATGCAGCGGTCTATGGAGTGCCATATGGGACACCTATTACCATCTTAAGCTTTCTATTACTAGTATACCTGCAACACTTTCAACTAGAGTATATTCAGTAGTAATGAGATAGGCATATGGTAATTTAAACCATCTTGGGGTTGAATCTCTTCTATGCTCCCAATATCAGTGGGCAATCTCAGTATATTGTTTGGGAGGCTCGTGATGTATATACTGATCAATAGGTTATCATCTGAAAAAACATGTTTTGGGGCCATATTAAGTTAAAGCTGAAGGGTTATTGTAAGTACGTTATAAGACCTCTGATTATATTGTATGGGCCTCTAGTTTATCTAAGCGGCTCACAATCTACATCTAGGTAATACACTCAGTCATCACTTTAATATTGAGCCTGTCATATACATGCATACAGGCGTCCTAACAATGATAATACATTTGTTAATAACAATTATCTATCTGGGCACAGTCAATGAATTACTGACTAAGTCATTGTAGAACTATATATTGGATCAGCATAAAATGTCCATTAAATTTAAAGGTTGACTTATCTGAGTCGTCCCTCTATTGTTCAATCAGTAGAATTAAGTCCATCAGCTCATTATAAAAGCCGAGCAGTCCAGAGCAGCTGGGAGGGTGGGTACCAGGAGGTGTCTGCTGGTCATTCTAGATGATGTATCTCATTGGGTTCCCCCAAGGCCTGACCCTCCGACGCTGCAGGAGCCTTAGAGGGAAGTCTGATGTTGAGGCCCAGGGCCCGGCTGAAGGCAGGCAAGTCAGCAGGGGTCTTGAGGATGTGTGTGGTGTTATTTTTAGAGACAATGAGGCTTGTAGGGAAGCCCCATCTGTAGGGGATTTTGTTGGCTTTTAGTGTAGATGTGACAAACCTGAGTTCTCTCCTTTTCTGGAGGGTAGTTGGGCATAAGTCAGAGTAGACCTGCAATTCCACTCCTCTAAATTTGATCTGTTGTTTGTTTCTGGCCAGACGTAAAATATCCTCCTTCTCTTTAAAAGATAAAAGTTTTAAAATGATGTCTCTAGGAGGGGCCCTTCCTGGGGGTTTAGGGCGCAGAGCCCTATGTGCTCTCTCTATTTGGATGTCAGGGCAAAAATCCTCGTTTCTGAGGTATTTAACAAAATCCTGGATGTATGCTTGGATAGCGACAGGTTCAACTGATTCGGGCACTCCTCGCAGTCTGAGGTTATTCCTCCTGCTGCGGTTTTCGAGGTCTTCGATTCTCTCTAATAAGGTGTGTACAGTGTTTTCTTGGGCCTGTAGGAAGCTGGTCTGGTGCTGTAAATCAGAGAAATCCAATAAGTGGAAAACAGCACACCTGAATCTTTCTCTTATGGGGCACGGAGCAGCAGACTTGCCAGGTCCACAGCACAATCACAAACTTCAAAGAACTCCAGCCACCATATCAATTTAAAAGACCTTTATTTTCTTATCCTGGGTCCAAACATACAACGTTTCAAGCCAATGTGGCTCTTAGTCATGTACATCTTAATTATACAGGTTCATGCTTTTTATACCCTCACCTGTTAATTATTCATCAACTGTTCATTAACCCATTATGTGGAAAAACATGTATTGCAACATGCAATAGTGACACCTGTTGGTTGTAGAATATAGTACATTCTTTTTTACTTTTGATGTCTCTTTGTTTTTCAACAGAATGGGTGAACAGTATACATATCATTTAAAATATAAACATAAAACCTATATACAATATTAAAAGAGGAGCATAAAATCCAAACATCCACAATGTCTGCACAGTCTACAGAGTATATTTACATCAATCAAGATTTATTCCTTTACAGAGTGTATTTTTATTGAGAAAATATCTTTCACTTTAATTGATTCATTTATCCTTTATTTTACCATTATAACACCCTGCTATTCACAAGCCATTTTTGCAAGCCATTTTTATGCGCCCATGATCAACCAGAAAATATACAAACAATCCTAACCTTATCCCTGTGTGATTTCCTTTAGTAAAATAGACTCCAATCAAAGTCTTTATTAAGGCCCTTGGGGATAAGATAGGCTTGCAAAAATGGCTTGTGAATAGCAGGGTGTTATAATGGTAAAATAAAGGATAAATGAATCAATTAAAGTGAAAGATATTTTCTCAATAAAAATACACTCTGTAAAGGAATAAATCTTGATTGATGTAAATATACTCTGTAGACTGTGCAGACATTGTGGATGTTTGGATTTTATGCTCCTCTTTTAATATTGTATATAGGTTTTATGTTTATATTTTAAATGATATGTATACTGTTCACCCATTCTGTTGAAAAACAAAGAGACATCAAAAGTAAAAAAGAATGTACTATATTCTACAACCAACAGGTGTCACTATTGCATGTTGCAATACATGTTTTTCCACATAATGGGTTAATGAACAGTTGATGAATAATTAACAGGTGAGGGTATAAAAAGCATGAACCTGTATAATTAAGATGTACATGACTAAGAGCCACATTGGCTTGAAACGTTGTATGTTTGGACCCAGGATAAGAAAATAAAGGTCTTTTAAATTGATATGGTGGCTGGAGTTCTTTGAAGTTTGTGATTGTGCTGTAAATCAGAGCTAAGGGCCTCTTGTTTTTCCTCTATCTGTGTTACTCTCTGATCTACAGCTGAGATGTCACTTTTTAATTCCTGGAACATAGACTTAAAATCTCTCATCGCTTCTTTTATGTCCTCCTTAGAGGAAAGAATCTTAAGATCATCTTTGGTAACACAGGTCTGATGAGTGGACATTGTCTCTGCATTATGAACCTGAGCTGCAGTAGTTTTCAGGTTTGTGTCTGATTTTGCAGCTGTAGGATCGTTATTTATTAAATAATTTTCCAAGATGGTGGGCTGAGTGCTTTTAGGAGGCCTAGTATTTCTTTTACTAGACATTACATGCATCAAGATAGACTGTTTTATATAGATGGAGTCTCCAAGCAGTTAATCCCTTTCCTCTCTTATCCCTCACAAATATAGAACACCGTTATAAGGTATAGATCAGTTGTGAGAGCCAGCAACCTTAAGTATAGTTACATTTGCTCCTTAAGAGACACAGGGCAGTGATGTGGAGGCCAGGAGTGTTTATTTAAGGTACAGTGTCCAAGGCAGTGTTACTCTGCTAGTCCACCCTTGAAATGCTGACAATTTATTATGCCCAAATAGCTAAAGTGTATACCGGGTAAAGTCAGTAAAGTTCCTGTCTAGATGTCGTGTGGGCTAGTAGTAAAGGGCCTGTTTATGATCTGTGGTACTTCCCTTAGTGATCTGTAACTGCTCAGGCCAGGGTCCGGTGCTACCCGGGAGTTTATGTTACCTGTCCGGTAGTGAGACCTGAATGCTGCGCTCCCCTGCCACATGGCGCTACCTCTATTGTGGAGACCCGGTGTTCCCAAGCTGTCGGCGATTGCACCGCACCACTTCTGAGGGTTGTCGCGCTCTCAACACTGGTCTCCGGGATCAGGTCACGTGTTGCCGGGATCCGGCTCTTCAATCCGCCTTAGATTGTTGTTGCATCGGTTGAGATCAGCAAATCCCACATGGCAGGCCCCACCGCCGCAGGACAGGAAAGTCCGTGCTGAGTCAGAAGCGCTCCGGCGCTGGTCAGGCGATCTCCGACTCCCACTTCTTGAGGTTAGTTGTAGATAGTTCAGAGTCGGATCAACCACATAATGTTTGTGCGATCCAGTTAGGGATATTTTCTTGAGCTCAGTGCTCTTCAGGTGGATGCGGTCTAATGAGAAGGCCTCTAACTCACAGCTCCCTTCTGTCACCGCTCTGCTATGCCATCCGGTCCAAGGACCTGTGTAAAGTTAGTGAGCTGTGTTTAGAGCAAAGTGATAATCCGTTTATAGACTAGTTTATGCCAGGTGTGTACTTGTTTTGAGTGTAGTTATAGCAGGGACTACAGAGCTTGTTTAGAAAGCAGCCATTCCAGTCCGTGGCTAGGCTCCGCCCCCGAACCCACAGTCTTTTATGGAAAAGTTAGCTGTATCCCTGAAACTTCAATTTGAGATTCTTAGATTTTTTAGTCTTTTAAAACACTGGGGATTTCAGAAAGAGGGCCTGAGAGAGCTGAATAGATGGGCAAGTTACTGGATTAGAGATTGCAAGACAGGAGGCATTTTATCTTTTTAACTACTATACCCTTATAGATGTTCAAACTGAATTCTTATCAAATCCCCAAAGAGTGTGGGAGACAGTGGACACCAAATTCTGGACTAGGGAGTTGGTATTTGCCAGGAAGACTCTGCACTGTGCTACCCTTTGGGAACTACACTACAAGATAGCTGTAAGATGGCACTTAGTACAGGCACACCTTCATAAGATATTTCGAAATGTTTCGCCAATATGCTAGAGGGGTTGCGTCCAATTTGGTACATGGGTGCATATCTGGTGGGATGGTCCCAGACTTAGACCTTTCTGGAGGGACTGTTTCAGATTACTGGGAGATATGAACTTACCACGTACCCCAGCAGTAAGTTTGCTACACCTGTTTTTCCTCAAAATGACATTAGCAAGAAAAATGTTTCAAACATACTTCCTGGCGACAGCCAAACTGATTATTGCCAGATAGTGGAAACAGTTTTTACTCCCCACACTTCAAGTAGTTCTAAACCATTTGAAATGTATTAAGAGAATGGAGGAGTATGTCTTTAGACTTAAAGATAAGCTACACTTATACTATGAAATCTGTGCACAGTGGAATTAAATGTTTCCAGATTAAAAACATGTATCCCCTGCATGACTGGATGGGACTAAATAAATAGACGATCAATTTTTCTTATTTCTTTATCTTCCCTTTTCTCCCCTCCCCCTTACTCATACTTTCTATCGGTAGTATCATAGTTCTCCTAGAAAGAAGTTTATCATATGCTATATGGTAGTACCGAGTACATTATACACTTCAAGAGTAAAACTTACAGAACTACTAATGTGTTGTCTTCTTCTTCCTGACCTCTAAGATGTACTATTAGGCAGAGGCTTCCACCAGCTCAATACGTGACATGTATATCACACTACGAGGCGATAACGTTTTTTGTAAGAGGTTATTCTGATGTTTATATGTAAAAAATAAAAAGGTACTGAATATTAAAGCTTACAATGGACATTGTTGATACGGCGTGAAAGTATGGACTATTTTGAATATTAAGATGGCAAATAAGCTAATGTACAATAGAAAAGTGGCGTCCAGCACACAGAGATCCCAAAGAGGAACAGACTATGCCTGTGTCTGTGCACCTGAATTATCCCGCTATGTCTACTAATGAAGTAACAACAGGTTCTCAGACTTTTGCTTATACAGAATTGGAGGCCTCAAGGATCACAACTTTAGTGTGGGGTTCCCGCAGCTTTCTACACACAGCTTCATCTGATCTGGCAGGTACACAGCATGATAAATTATCTAAACGATTACTTGCTTATGATCTACATGCTACCACCCTAGCAGAATACTACAGATTTTGAACAAGTGGAGCAGTCATGTTCTTTTATTAAAGACACCAATGATTTTCTGTTTAAGATTAAAAAATTCCAACTAGAGACTGATAAGTTTATTATATATAGTCTTGACATCACTAGTCTTTACAACTCTATATCTCATACTAGTGGTATGGGCTCTGTCAGTAGTGCACTACATTCAACAGGTTTGCATCCTAATCTAGAAATTAATTTCATTTTACAACTTCTTGAGGTGATTCTATATAATAACTACTTCCTATTTGAGGATAAGTTTTATCTTCAGCTACAGGGGACTGCTATGGGCTCCAACATCACCCCTAATTATGCCAATATCTACATGAGCTCATTCGAAGAAATATTATTTGTATTTGAACATCCAGTATTTTGTCAGTGTGGCGCTACATTGACGACATTTTTGGGATCTGGCTGGGCGACGTTAGGGCTCTTGAGTCCTTTGTGGCTGACCTTAACAATTCCACAACTATCATTAAATTAAAATTAATCAGCAGTGACTTTAACATTGACTTCTTGGATGTGTCTGTGACAAAAGATGGACATGGGTTCATAACAGATATCCTTAGAAAAGACACTGATAGGAATACCTTATTATGTTTTGATAGAGCTCATCATCCATCGCTTGTCAGGTCGCTTCCATGGAGCCAAATGCTCAGGGTAAAACGCATTGTAGATGATCAAGCAAAATCTGTAATTAGATGGGTGATTCATTTTTAAAAAGGGGTTATCCCAAAAAGCTAATTTCTGATTCTATTAAAGCGTTACTTCCCATTCAAAGGGAATCCTTGTTAAAACCTAGGCCCCCTAAGGGCACTAACAAGAGAATCACATTTGCCTCTGAGTTCTGTAACCCTGATATTGATGAGTTATGCCAGTTCCCTATGCCTGCGTATAAACGCAGCAAAAATTTGAGAGATGTTCTCATTAAAGCTGATATTGGCCCTGGCAGAGCTCACCAACAGGGTTACATCACTAAAAAGAGTTTAGGGTGTTTCCCTTGCCTAGGTTGTATAAATTGTAGCTCAATAATTAAAAGTCCATATTTTTTGCATCTTCAAACTGGTTATAAATTCAAATATAGGTATTATTTTACTTGTAACACTAATTATTTTGTTTATTTAATTAAATGCCCATGTGGGCATGTCTATGTTGGTGAATCTACCAGACACATTGGTGATCGCATTACCGAGCATAAAAGTAACATAAGATGTAAAGTCATCACAGCCCCGGTAGCGCACCACTTTTTATCAGCAGGACACCAAATCAGCCAACTTCGGTTCCAAGTTATCGAACAGATAAAAACCCCAAGGCAGGGTGGTAACAGGGATCTGTTACTCAAACAACAGGAAACTTTTTAGATCGATAAGTTAGATAGCTTGGAACCGAAGGGGATGAATAGGGAAATCAATTGGTCAGTGTTTTACTAATACATTTCTCCTTTATCCCTCTCCTAGTTGGGGGTCAACGACATGCTTTTTCTACATTCAAATAAATATCCTTATGTTCTTTTTTATTTTTGAATATGTCTAGCATGTCCTCTTTTGCTGTCTGCCTAGCCAAATCATTAATTGCTTGGTATTCTCTCCAAATCTCTGAGATATCTCGTGATATAATACATGTTTCTTTGCAATATATTTTTATTAAACTGAAAGTAAAAGCATATGATTTATGCCCTCCTATATTGCTAGTTTGATGTTTTACTGTTGTTATTTTCTTGCTCAGAACACTGCGTAAGTTGTCTCAGCAACATTGTATATACTTTGTATCCTTGAGGTTTCTTAGCTGTTTTTTAATTTAGCACTTCTACATACATGATCTGAACAGGGCGCTAACCATTGTGTATACAATTCACTGCTTAGAATGTAAGGGTTAAATTCCCAGGTAATTGCCTATTTAAAACAGGTGTGCTGTGTTCATGATTTTATCACATGATTAAGGGGCATTGGCCCCGAAACGTTGTGTTTATGTCTGTTACTGTTATGTAATAAAGAATAACGTTTGCTACATGAGGAATTTCTCCATTGCCTTTTTCCAAATAAGCTAATGTAACCAGAATGACTGTTTATTGTAATGTCTTATACTTTTGTATGTTGATTTTGCATTACCTTAATAAAAATTATTTAATAAAAAAAATGAATTTAATGAAAATTAAATTACGTTACAAAAATAGAGGGGCTGCTAATAATTGCCAACATCATACTAATTAAATAAAGAATCATTAACCAAAATGTATACATTTATACCTTAATACAGCTACAGGGCTTGATTTACAATAAGGCAGAGTAGGCATGTGACTACAGATGCCCTCCATAGAGGAGCACCTGTCTCTGGCTGCTATAAATACCAGTCAGCTGGCAAACCAAGTCAAATAAAGATAGCAAGAGAACAAAAAAATTTTGATAATAGGAGTAAATTATAAAGTTGCTTAAAATTGCATGCTCTATCTGAATCATGAAAGAAAAAAATTGGGTTTACAAACCCTTTAAGGTTGCTGCGAATATTATGCATGCGCGGCATCTGGCTTCTCCGCACATGCGTGATGCTGTTGTTTCTCTGCCGGCAGCCATCTTATTTAAGGTCGCTGGCACAGAGATGAATGATGAACAGGGAGCGGGGATGCTTAAGATTTTGGTACCTACGGCACCTGGCCTGTAAATCCGGCCCTGTACATCTAAAACTAGTTGCACTATATTCCATAAAGTTCTGGTTTTCTCCTCTTGGTTTGCTATTACTATTGTTCTGATGAAGCGGGATTACCCCCAAAATGTCAGCATTTCACTAAAACCTAATACATAAGCATAAAATTCCTAAATACAAAGTATTAAAAAAATTTTTTACAAGCAAAGTTCAATTTTCAATACCTGCTCAGATTATTTTTTTGTAATATCCAACACTAAATCGATTTCATGTAAATTAAATTACATATTACAGCAATATAAGAATACATTTTATTTTACTTTAAGACGGTTTTGAGTGTAAGGCAACAAATAGCATCTACCTACTATTGTGATAAGAGCAACAGGTAAAAACTTATATTTTCAGTCATGTGTTTCATAGTTGCCAACATTTAAAAAAAAAAATCCAGGGACACTGCATGAGAGCAAGCAAGTGGGTTACTGGAGTATTGACGACCTACTGTTCAACTGCTCCGCCCCCTCAGTTCTGCAATCAAAACACACCCATTTGAAAGTAATAGTATAATTTAGACTTATCCATAGTTTATTATACAGATTACAGCACCAAGCTCTTACACCTACCCAGTCTCTGGAACACATTCTGGGCATATGGTTATTTTTACAACACAGCATCAAAATTAGAAAGACAAATAATATGTGAACCCATTTAATAATAACAATATTCCATTAGGAATGAATTATATTTAAATAATACACTTTATCTATTTATCATCTATATATCTGTATATATGCATGTGTGTGTGTGTGTGTGTGTGCGTGTATGTATATATATATATATATATATATATATATATATATATATATATATAAATAAAAACAACAAATGTTGTGCAAAAGAGATTTTCAGGGACATTTCCAGGGACAAAACAAATCCAGGGACATACAACAAAATCCAGGGACTGTCCCTGGAAATCAGGGACTGTTGGTAACTATGGTGTTTATGCTCGTACTGAATTGTTATAAATATAGTAGGGCATTCACTGGCCACTAAAGAGAAGGTATTTAAATAACTGTTTTACATATTTTGTAATATATTGCCAAGATATGTGCTGAGGGTATATGACAATTGAAAGTGTTTTGGAGAAATGCTTCTAGATGAGTTTGAAGTACACTTTAATCTAGTACTTTTAGTGAGAATTTAACGCTGGCATTAATATTTATACCATTGAAATATATATATGAAAGTAATGGTGCGGGGGAAAAAATCAGCCTAAATGAGTTCCAACCAAGCAAGAAATGACAAACTTTCTAGTCAAATCCAGGAACATCCCTGTAAGTGGGAACAAATCGTAAGGAAGCACTGAGCTTTGCTTGGCCTGGGAGGACTGACTAGCGACTGTAGGCTGCATTATTATGAGTCCTGCTGTTTTCTCTTTCCAAGGGGCAATAAAGAGATGATCACAGTTCATGGGAGGCACATGAGTGGGGACCAGCCATCATGAACGAGCTCTAGTGCCACCCCCGAGACGACTATACGCACAGACATATTTTGTCTTGTAAAATTTGTATTATTTGGGATACTTTTGTGAAGCATAAATATACCAGATATTTCAAACCGAGAACATAACACTGTACACAGCTCTAGAGGAGCCCCTGGAATGAGATGAAAATTAATTCGCTTTTTTTAATCATGCAATTTCACGTTGGATATCGGATGTTGTAGTATTTTATGCTGATCCCATCTAATGACTCATAAATAATTTGAACTACAAGTCCCAGAATTCCCTGCTTTGCTAGTGTCAAAGTGGACCATAATCCTGAAAAGGGAAATGCAGAAGCTGCGGCAGCGGGTGGCATACGCATTGTACCGGCCATTCTATAGGTAAATAAAAAAAACGACTGTGTAGCATTGTAGCTTGTAGTAATGGGTGACTTAGGTCTGGAAGTTGTAGATGTACAACTGGGCTGAATGCTTTCTGGTGACAGTGACACTTTTGGTGTGTGTCCTCATACAACTTGTAGTAGTGCACAAGGGGACGGGGCTTTGCACTGACATACACCACATAAGGCTTTTAGACCATTATGAGTATTAATTAAAAAACGTCATTGCTGAAGAATCAATTTCAAAATCAATTCATATTAGATGCACGACACTATATATCATATATATTCTGCAGTAAAAAAATGTTTTTGTTTTTTTCCTGAACATTAGCTATAGAGAGCTTAAAGAGAATAGCTCTTTAGTGAAAGGGTGATCAAATGCTGCTGATGTATTGATTAAAGTGTCAAAAATGTGATTACTGTAACATTTTATAGTGACAGATGTTCATATGTGCAATTGTTTTCTTTTTTTTTTTGCAGTGGGCATTGTATTTGCATAAATTGTTTGATAAATATTTTCTAAAGCCACATGGGATTTAAATATTACTATTTTATTGTAGTGTTTGTTTTAAAGGGTCATGAAACCCACATTTTTTTTTTTTATTTTGTGATTCAGATCATTTGTTTTTTTCACAACTTTCCAATTTTGTGCTATCGAATTTGCTTAGTTCCATTGGTAGCTTTAGTAGCAAAGGGTGTAGAGTCAGGAGCAGTAGTGCATTACTGGGAGCTGGCTGCTGATTGGTGGTAACTGCACATAAATGCTTTTTATCATTGGTTCCACAGATGTGTTCAGCTAGCTCTCAGTAGTGTATTGCTGCCCCTTCAACAAAGGATACAAAGAGAATGAAACTAATTTGATTATAGAAATAACATGGAAAGATGTTTCAAATCACATCTCTATCTAAATCTATTTTTTGGGTTCCATGTAAAGTCAAAATTCAACTTTCATGATTCAGATAGAGCATGCAGTTTTAAACAACTTTCCAATTGACTTCTGTTATCAAATTTGCTTTGTTCTCTTGGTATCTTTTATTGAAGAGTTTAACTAGGTAGACTCATAAGAGCCTCAGTAGTGTGCACGTGTCTTTAGTACTCTATGGCAGCAGTGCTTTGCAACATTGTATAACAAATCTACAAATAATGTAGCAAAACACTGCTGCCATAGAGTACTAAAGACACGTGCACACTCCTGAGCTAGGGTTGCCACCTCGGCCATGTTTTCCTGGACACTTATAAGTTACACATGCTGCAGGGTTAGCAGGGCAGAACATGTATTGTGGTTCTGAACATCACATGAATAGTGCTGATGAACAGCACTATTCATGTTCCTTCCTGCACACCCTGCAGCATGTGTAACTCATAAGTGTCCAGGAAAACATGGCCGAGGTGGCAACCCTAGTTCAGGAGTGTGCACGTGTCTTTAGTACTCTATGGCAGCAACCCTATCCTGAGCTCTTATGAGCCTACATTGTTTTACTCTTCAATAAAAGATACCAAGAGAACAAAGCAAATGTGATAAGAGATAAATTGGAAAGTTGTTTAAAATGACATAATCAATCTGAATCATAAAAGTTTAATTTTGACTTTACTGTCCCTTTAAACTGCTGTGTACAACTACAGTATCAGGGTTACTACTCACAATACTATAGCATTTCTCCCTGTACCTGAAGCTCTCTTTAAAGCCGCTCTCTTATTTTAACTCATTACAGAGTCCAGTTGGTAAAGCTCTGCATTTTATACTGGGCACCGCCATCTTGTAGCTCGCGTATTGTTGCATCCTGTGATAGGAGCAGTGCACTTACACAGATCTGTTTTTTTTTTACAGCTGTACTTTTCACTTTAGTTTTGCTGACATAATAGAGTGATGAAGAGTTACATTTTTACAATTTTTTTTGTACAGTTTAGAAGTTACATAACAAGTATTAGCTCCAAGATGGCAGCGCCCAGTGCAAAGATGCTGTGCTTCACTAACTGATCCTTGTAAGTGTTAACCACATAAAAGAACAACTTTTGAAGACGGGTGCAGGCATAGGAGGTAAAAAAATTGCATTGAATGGGTAGTAAAGGTGATATCTATCTTTTTTAAACAATAAGAATTTTGGTGTTGACTGTACCTTTAATGTCCCTTTAAATGTAGATGAGGCACCTGTTTATACATTGCTGTCAAGAGTCTGGTACTGGTTTTGTGTGACATATTTTATTCAGCCTATTCAAGTTTTATATCACAGGGCCTAAAATGCATAACAAGTTTATGACTAAGCAAATGTCTACCTATCGTCAGATCTGTATCAGCGCTGCGGAATCTGTTGGAGCTCTACAAATACCTGATAATAATAATAATAATAATAATAATAATCTATAGGGTAATTTTGTGTATGGTGGTAGTCAAAACTGACCTGGGCCTAAGACGTTGCATATGTTCTTTATAGGCGGCTGTTATATTACATATAAGAGTTATGACAGTATCCTGGAGTAAATATTTTTTATATTGTTATAGTTATGATACCAGTACTAAGTTTTGTTAAAATATACAAATAATGTTAGTAACATATATATTTCCTGCATTAAAAAGACAAATGGCTGTAAAATGTTACTGTACAGTACACTTTGAGAGTACCCTGCATTTCATATTTAAAGTGACATGTTAGTTTAACAATAAAATGCTTTTAATTCATCAAATCATCGATGACCAGCTTTCTAACAAACAAGAGCCACAGATCAATACTTTAGAGGCCTTAAGGGTTGCATAGAACTTAATGGATATTTAACACACACAAAAATAATATATTTCCTAACATTGTACAGTGACACAGGGCCAGATTTCGATATGGTTGCTGAGAACTCACCCAGTGTCCTTTCCAGATGGCATTTTTGAGTTGTAGCCATACCAAAGCACACATGGTTAATTCTGCTTTTTTCCTGGTACCACAAAAAAGATGGCACACATTGTTAGTTGTGGTTTTTTTTTCTTCAGGGTGAAAAAAATAGTGCAAAGGGACATATGTGGCCCTCGGATCGCCACTTTGCCATCTCTGGATTAGTGCATTAAAGGGACACTGAACCCAATTTTTTTTCTTTCATGATTCAGATAGAGCATGCAGTTTTAAGCAAGTTTCTAATTTACTCCTATTATCATTTTTTCTTCATTCTCTTGCTATCTTTATTTGAAAAGCAAGAATCTAAGTTTAGAAGCCGGCCCATTTTTAGTTCACAACCTGGGTTGTCCTTGCTGAATGGACAGCACCAATAAACAAGTGCTGTCCAGAGTTCTGAACCAATAATTGGCTGGCTCCTTAGCTTAGATGCCTTCTTTTTCAAATAAAGATAGCAAGAGAATGAAGAAAAAATGATAATAGGAGTAAATTAGAAAGTTGCTTAAAATTGCATGCTCTATCTGAATCATGAAAGAAAAAAATTGGGTTTAGTGTCCCTTTAACCCAAATGTTTTCTTTCATGATTCAGATAGAGCATGCAATTTGTAGCAACTTTATAATTTACTCCTATTATAATTTTTTTCTTCGTTCTCTTGCTATCTTTATTTAAAAAGCAGGAATCGTAAAGCTTAGGAGCCAGCCCAATGTAGGTTCAGCACCTGGGTTGCGCTTGCTAATTGGTGGCTAAATGTACCCACCAATCAGCAGGCGCTGTATCCACGTTGCTGAACCAAAAATGGACCGGCTCCTTAGCTTAGATTCCTGCTTTTTCAAAAAAAGATAGATAGAGAAGGAAGAAAAATTGATAATAGGAGGGAATTAGAAAGTTGCTTAAATATGCATGCTCTATCTGAATCATGAAAGAAAAAAAATGGGTTTAGTGTCCCTTTAATCTTATCATTTATTTAAAAAAAAAAATACAAAAAATAAATATATATATATAACGTCTGTTAAAGGGACATTAAAGCCATGAATGTACCTGGGTAACTATGTTCTTAAAGGGACATGAAATCCAAATTTGTTTTCTTTCATGATTCAGACAGAGCATACTACTACTGATAGCTAGCTGAACAGTGAGCTAATAACAAGAGGCATATTTGTGCATCCTCCAATCAGCAGCCAGCTTTGCTGTAATTCAGCCTAACTATGTATTATTTTCAACAAAGGATACCAAAATGAATGAAGCAAATTAGATAATAGAAATACAATGGAAAATTATTTATATTGTATGGTCTGTCTGAATAAGGTAGTTTAATTTTCACCCAAAGTACCTTTAAAGGGACAGTCAAGTATAAATTAAACTTTCATTATTCAGATAGGACTTTTAATTTTAATTGACTTTCCAATTTACTTTTATCATCAAATTTGCTTTTTTCTCTTGGTATTCTTAGTTTAAACTAAACGTAGGTAGGCTCATATGCTAATTTCTAAGCCTTTGAGGGCTGCCTCTTATCACATGCTTTTTAAATCTCTTTTCAACACAAAGAGACAGAAAGTACAAGTGGCTATATAGATAACACTGTGTTCAGGCACAGAAAGTTATTTAAGATCTAGCACAAAACAATGCTAAATTTAAGACAATAGATAATAAACAGTCACAGTCATGTGATCAGGGGGCTGGAAGAAGGTTCCTAGATACAAGGTAATCACAAAGGTAAAAAGTACATTAATATAACTGTGTTGGTTATGCAAAACTGGGGAATGAGTAATAAAGGGATTATCTATCTTTTAAAACAATAACAATTCTATGGTTGACTGTCCCTTTAACCTCTCTACAGGCAGAATTAAAGACATAGATCCCAAGGGACAAGTGTGACACTCAGGAGGCACAATGCATTGTCTCACCTGAGCAGGACACGTAACCACTAATCACAGGAGTGTAAAAATACAATTCAGTAAAAAAAATTGTGATCGTTATTTAGCCAGTGCCTTTCTCTTTATGTTTTAAAACCCATTTCATGCCAATATCCAGTACTGTTTCCATTGTGTAAATACGAATGATTGATACTGTTATCTGTTGTACTGTTCCATGAATTCTGTTCACTAGTTAGGTGGTGTTAGGTACATAACATTATGTTATGCATACCTGCACATGCTTATTTTCATTAGATGATGTAATAGACAGTAATCCATCAGATGTATGATACATTTACCATTTACCCTTTCACTGCCAATGATGGATTGCTTTGAATCAAACACTTAAACGGATATTGTACTGTGATGTATTCTCCTCTTTAATTTGTTCCCAATGATCCATTTTAGCTGCTGGAGTGTATTAAATTGTTTTCAGATAGTACATTGACCTTTATGTTGTTATTTGAAGTAGCTGCTTTTGCTTGTTGTATCTCAATCTATACTGAATATTTCAATATGTAATAACTGGTTATAGAAAAGCTATGCAAGCAAGAATGTTTGGGAACAATTACACCCCCAGTGGAGGGTCGGATAGAGAGATAATAAATTGTTTATGTACTTCCATTGTTCTCTTTAAGGGGCTGATGATCTACAACTCTACTCTCTGGCGAGTTTATCAAAGGAGTCTCGTACAAAATACTGAGATGTTGCTCAAAGAATTTAGAAATGCAAATTTTAGTTTGAGAGCTGCTCATCTTGTTATGCAGAGTTTTTTGGTATTAAATAGAGACACATATATTGTAATATAATGCTCCAAAAAATTCCCTAAAGATTTTGCCTGATATCCATGCCGGCGAGTTTCTAATCATCAGGCCATTAGTAGAGTGATAATATCAAAATGATTTTGTGTAAATAGAGAGAGATAAGCTAATTAGGTCTGATGTCCCAGGAAACTCAACCCATATGATTAGGTTGTGATTTCAATTAGCAGGGACTGGTATTTTATATACAAAAATATACCCAGAAGAGCAATTTTCTATATATTTTAAACTCTGAATGAAGCTGGTATAAGAAGTAAATTATTATCATTTATTTGTATAGCGCTGACAAATTCCGTACAGGAGGAAGGGGGCCCTGCTCCGGAGAGCTCACAGTCTACAGGTTTAGGGTGCAGAGACATAAGGTTGGGGTAGCTTGTCACATCAGTTGTAGTTGCAGCAGTGAGTCAGGCAGTTCATGTATTAGTTTGGTTAGGATGAGAGATGGTAAGCCTCTCTAAATAGGTGGGTTTACAAGGAGCATCTGAAGCTATACAAGGTGGAGAAAGTATTATGGAGTGGGGTAGAGAGTTCCAGAGGACAGGATCAACATGTTTGAAGTCTTGGAGGCGAGAGTGTGATGTAGAGATAACAGGAGTGGAGAGACGTAGGTCAGAGGTTGATTGAAGAAGACGGGATGGGGAATATTTCACGATGAGAGAGGGAATATAGTTGGGAATTAGACTGTTGAGTGCTTTGTAAGTTAGGGTTAATACTTTCAATGGTATTCTGGAATGTATGGGGAGCCAGTATAGAGACTGGCTGAGTGGAGTAGCTGATGTAGATCGGCGACTTAGGTGGATGAGTCTAGCAGAAGCATTCATAATAGATTGGAGGGAGGAGAGGCTGTGTTTTGGAAGGCCATTTAGAAGTAGATTGCAATAATGCGTGACAAAATGAGGGAATGAATAAGTATTTTTGTAGTTTTTTGAGTAAGGAAGGGACAAATTCTGGAAATGTTGCGTAGGTGTGAACAGCATGATTTGGTAAGTGCTTGTATATGTAAGTTGAATCTGAGTTCTGAGTTCTGAGTCAAGTGTAACCCCAAGACAGTGGACCTGGGGTGAGGTGTTGAGAATAGAGTTTTCAACTGTCAGAGAAATATCAGGTGTTGGATGTCTCGCAGAGAGGGAATAAGAAGCAGCTCAGTTTTGGACAGATTGAGTTGGAGGTAGTGTGAAGAAATCCAAGAGGAAATTGCAGAGAGGCAGTTGGAAATCTGGTTGAGTAAAGAGAGAGAGATATCAGGAGAGGAAAGATAGATTTGGGTATCATCAGCATATAAGTGGTACTGGAATGCAAAGGAGGCTATAAGTTTTCCAAGGGAGGATGTATAGAGAGAGAAAAGCAAGGGACCCAAGACAGAGCCTTGCGGTACTCCAACTGAGAGAGACCTAGGATCACAAGATATGTTGTTAAATTAAACTGAAAACAAGCGTTTTGAGAGATATGAGGCAAACCAGGAGAGGACTGAATGTAGTACTTTTAGGAGGAGAAGATGGTCAACTGTGTCAAAAGCAGCGGATAGGTCAAGTAGAATTAGCAAGGAGTAGTGGCCTTTTGCTTTAGCTGATAATAGGTAATTTGTTACTTTAGTAAGAGCGGTTTCTGTTGAGTGTTTAGGGCGGAAACCAGATTGTAGTGGATCGAGTAAGGAGTTTGGAGAAGTTGAGTTAGCTGATTATAGACCAGTAATTCCAATATTTTTTTAGGATTTGTATGATTGACGCATGCTTGAATGTATCAGGAAATGTGCAAGCAGTGAGAGATTGGTTAAAGAGATGAGTTAGGGTTGGGGTTAGTGAAGCAGAGAGAGAGGGAAGGAGTTGTGAAGGAATAGGGTCAAGTGGGCAGCTTGTGAAATGAGCCAAGGAAAGGCGTACAGAGACTTCTTCCTCTGTTACAGGAGGGAAGTAGCATAGAGTTTTGTTAATAGAAGGGGTGGGTAGAATTGCTGGGTTTGAGGGTGGGAGGTGCAGATAACTTTTCTTATGGTGTCAATTAATTAATCTGAGCAGTGAGGTTAGTAGTGGGCGGGGGTGCAGGCTGACGTAGAAGGGAGTTAAAGATTGAGAACAGATTTCGGGGGTTGGATGATACAAGGGAGGAGAAATAGACTTGTTTGGCCAGGCTGAGCGCAGAGTTGTAGGACTTAAGGATGAATTTATAATGCCAGAAATCAGCACAGGTGCATGATTTCCTCCACTGCCAGCAGCCAGTGAACATCGCTGAAGATATCTGGTCTGTTTGGTGTGCCACGGTTACCGTTGAGTGATTGATGTACGTCAAAGAGTGGAAGGTGCAGCTTTGTCAAGTGTTGATTTTAGTGCCGAATTATACTGTAAAGCCAATGTAAACACATTAAAGGGAAACCAAATTTATAGTACACTCCCTTTTAAAATGTTTTTTTTTTTGTTTTTGTTTTTTATACTCTCATTATTGGGATTACTATGCAGTTTTTGAGGTTACTAGCTCTGTTTCTGTGCCAAGGTAGGGTTTCCTTTTTAAGCTAATATTGTGATACTGTGCTGATTAGGATGTCCTGCCAGTCTGCGACAGTACTTCGAAATATATAGGTTATAGTAGAGGGGCATAAGTGATAGGAATAACAAGCAATTGCTTACTGTTAAAAAGAGAGAAAAAAAGCTTTATTAGAAGTTAAAGGGATAGTAAACACAAAAAAAATATTGTTTAAAAAGATAATCCCTTTTTTTACCATTCCCTAGTTTTGCATAACCAACACTGTTATAGAAATTATACTTTTTACCTCTGTGATTACCTTGTTTCTAAGCTTCTGCTGACTGCCTCCTTATCTCAGATCTTTTGACAGAATTGCATTTCAGGTGCATTTTAGTGCTGACTCCTAAATAACTTCACGTGCATGAGAACAGTGTTATCTATATGAAACACATGAACTAACACCCTCTAGCTGTGAAAAACTGTCAAGTGCATTCAGATAAGAGGCAGCCTTCAATGGCTTAGAAATTAGCATATGAGCCTACCTAGGTTTAGCTTTTGACTAAGAAGAACAAGAGAACAAAGCAAATTTGATGATACAAGTAAATTAGACATGCCCTATCTGAATCATGAAAGTTTAATTTTGACTAGACTGTCCCTTTTAGGCATTTTGCTGCGATTATTGTAAACCTTTTCTGCATCATCATCTACATCAACCTAATTTGTCAGCCAGGAGGCTCTGACAAATGACTCTGCTTGTATAATTAATGCAGAGCCACGGGAGAATAAACGTCATTCATAGATTCCATTTATTCTTAAAATACATCTAGAACACATCTTTGGATTCCCTCCAAACCCACAATTTTATTTTTAAAAAGTGTGACTCATATTAACATTGAGATGCTGCATCTGCTTATCTTGAAATTAAAGGGAAAGTAAGGAGCTTTAATGCGTATTCTATTATTGCAATATTGTTTGAACAAGACTATGTGTTTAAATTCTGTCATGGGATTAAAGGGAGATTGAAGTGGAAAAGTAACCTGTTCTAATTTACCCTAGAACCCGCAATTTGTTTAACACATAGATAAAGCTCTGCTCAAGAGCAAAGGAGAACTGCTAGACCCAAGCAGGAAATAGCCAGACAACCAACTGGCAGCAGCACTCATAAGACCTGTGGATACTGTGATACTTTTAGTTTATCTATGTGTTTAACCCCTTTATGGGAGGATAATACATGGAGTTCCAGGGTGAATAAAGAAAAAATGTAATTGTCTTACAAATTAGTACATCATTTTTTCCACTACATTGTCTTCTTAAATACATAGTTAAAGTCAGCTCTGAACTAGAAATGTGCTGCCAATCCTGAGATGACCACGGCTGGTGATTGGCAGCTACACACATATGCTGCCTCTAAGTGGCTTAATATCTTTGTTGGGCTCTGTACCAGTAGTGCATTAGTGAAGCTCACTTTAAAAGGACATGATACCCAAAAAATGTTCTTCTAGGATTTATATACAACATGCAATTTTGAACAACTTTCCCATATACTTCCATTATCTAATGTGCTTTGTTCTCTTGTTATCCTTTGTCAAAAATCATACCTAGGTAGGCTCAGTAGCAGCAGTGCACTGTTGGGAGCTAGCTATTGATTTGTGGTTGCACATATATACTTCCTATCATTGGCTCACCCGATGTGTTCAGCTAGCTCTCAAATTACAGTGCTACTCCTTCAGCAAAGGGTACCAAGAGAATGAAGCAAATTTGATAATAGAACTAAATTGGAAAGTTTTTTTTTTTTTTTTTAATTTCACAGGTAAGTTTTTATTTATTTATTTAACCCCTTAATGACCACAGCACTTTTTCATTTTCTGTCCGTTTGGGACCAGGGCTATTTTTACATTTCTGCTGTGTTTGTGTTTAGCTGTAATTTTCCTCTTACTCATTTACTGTACCCACACATATTATATACCGTTTTTCTCGCCATTAAATTGACTTTCTAAAGATACCATTATTTTCATCATATCTTATAATTTACTATAATTTTTTTTTTTTAAATATGATGAAAAAATTGAAAAAAACACACTTTTTCTAACTTTGACCCCCAAAATCTGTTACACATCTACAACCACCAAAAAACACCCATGCTAAATAGTTTCTACATTTTGTCCCGAGTTTAGAAATACCCAATGTTTACATGTTCTTTGCTTTTTTTGCAAGTTATAGGGCAAAAAATACAAGTAGCACTTTGCTATTTCCAAACCACTTTTTTTCAAAATTAGTGCTAGTTACATTGGAACAGATATCTTTCAGGAATCCCTGAATATCCCTTGACATGTATATATTTTTATTTAGAAGACATCCCAAAGTATTGATCTAGGCCCATTTTGGTATATTTCATGCCACCATTTCACCGCCAAATGCGATCAAATAAAAAAAATTGTTCACTTTTTCACAAATTTTTTCACAAACTTTAGGTTTCTCGCTGAATTTATTTACAAACAACTTGCGCAATTATAGCATAAATAGTTGTAAATACTTTTCTGGGATCCCCTTTGTTCAGACATATATGGCTTTGGCGTTGCTTTTTGGTAATTAGAAGGCTGCTAAATGCCGCTGCACACCACACGTGTATTATGCCCAGCAGTGAAGGGGTTAATTAGGGAGCTTGTAGGGAGCTTTTAGGTTTAATTTTAGCTTTAGTGTAGTGTAGTAGACAACCCAAATTATTGATCTAGGCCCATTTTGGTATATTTCATGCCACCATTTTACCGCCAAATACGATCAAATAAAAAAAAACACTTACATTTTTCACAATTTTAGGTTTCTCACTGAAATTATTTACAAACAACTTGTGCAATTATGGCACACATGGTTGTAAATGCTTCTCTATAATCCCCTTTGTTCAGAAATAGCAGACATATATGGCTTTGGCGTTGCTTTTTGGTAATAATAAGGCCACCACACTTGTAATATGCTCAGCAGTTAAGGGGTTAATTAGGTAGCTTGTAGGGTTAATGTTTAGCTTTAGTGTAGAGATCAGCCTCCCACCTGACACATTCCACCCCCTGATCCCCCCTGACCCCCCTCAAACAGCTCTCTTGCCTCCCCCACCTCACAATTGTCACCGCCATCTTAAGTACTGGCAGAAAGTCTGCCAGTACTGAAATAAAAATCATTATTTTTTTTTTATTTTTTTTCATACAGTATGCAGTGATGGATCCCCCCCTTACCCCACAACCTCCCTGATCCCCCCCATACATCTCTCTAACCCTCCCCCTCTACCTATTTGCCGCCATCTTGGGTACTGGCAGCTGTCTGCCAGTACCCAATTTGCCCCCCAAAATTGTTTTTTTTTTAAACTTTTTTATATGAAACATTTGTTTTCTGTAGTGTAGCTGGCCCCCCTCAATAATCTACATCCCTCCCCCTCCCAGATCCCTTACTAAACAACGGAGATCCCCCTGCATCTTCATCAGTCTTTTTTTTTTTTCTCTCACTTGCGTGCATATTTTGGTAATTAGAAGGCACCCGCCCACCCCACCCCCCCGGCCGCAACCGCCGACAATGCCATATCAGATCGGGATTCATCAAAAAAGGAACATACAGCCTACCCTCCTCCCAGAAGCTGCTCCCACCCACCAACGAATGTGTTACCATCAATGGCCGATGCAGAGAGGGCCACAGAGTGGCCCTTTCAGCATCGTTGGGTAAAATAGGGGATTGCAGTGATGCCTCAATATTGAGGCATCACTGCAATCCCTTGTAAGCAGCTGGAAGCGATCATGATCGCTTCCAGCACTTCAAACAACAGAGGACGTGCCAGGTAAGTTATTTGTCATTAAGGGGAGTTTTGTCTATGACGTACCTGGTATGTCCTCTGTCATTAAGGGGTTAAATCGGCAAAACCATTATTTTCATATACATAAAAAAAATAAACCTAAAGGACCAACTTTCCATAATACTCTGCAGATGCTATAACAAGTCCAGTGTTCTCCCCAGGAACTTATTAATGGGTGCACCACCCGGCTGATTTTACTGATAACCTGGCTAAAATTTTAGCCTAAAATAAGCTAAAATTAGCTAATGTTAAATGTTTTCAATGTTTATTGCACAAACTAACATTAAAAACTTTTTTTGTTAAATTGTGCAAATAATTTATGCTTTGGATAGCACGTTTTAATATTAGAAAGTATTGCTGCCCCCAACCGGCTAATTTAATG
This sequence comes from Bombina bombina, assembly GCF_027579735.1. Taxonomy (NCBI): domain Eukaryota; kingdom Metazoa; phylum Chordata; class Amphibia; order Anura; family Bombinatoridae; genus Bombina; species Bombina bombina. Next base: position 38,160 of record NW_026511000.1, on the reverse strand, counting down.
CCGGCTGGCAAACTCTTCTGTGGAAAACACATTAAGGGGAAATAAAATATTACAGCACGCTGTCCTTTTTAAATGGATTTTTTCTTTATTGCATCTAAAAAAATGGCATTTATAGATTTTATTTTTTCTTCCTTTTTGTAAAATACTTTTATGCTCATGGGGCGTGTCACTGTCCACCAATAAAGCTATGGGCGTATAGCTCATCAACCAATGAGCTTCTATCCCTCTAATCAGTATTTGCACAAGCATGTACTTTCTGCTACTTTCAAAACCAAGATAAACAGCTTTAATCAAGTGCGGAAATCCAGAGTCTTCCTGCTTTTAGGGAGTGTTATAACCTTATATTCATGACACAAATGTGTCCCTGCCTGATGTGCAAAATAAAAAAATAAAAACAAATATATATATATATATATATATATATATATGCACACTAGTCTACTCCAGAATTTGCATTGTTTAAAAAGATAGATGATCCTTTTATTACCCATTCCCCAGTGTTGCATAACCAACACTGTTATATTAAAATACTTTTTACCTCAGTGATTACCTTGTATCAAACTGACCCCTTATTTCAGTTGTTTTGACATACTTGCATTTTAGCCAATCAGTTCCGTCTCATAAGTAAATCCACGGGCATGAGCACAATGTTATCTATTTGGCACACATGAACTAACGCCCTCTAGTTGTGAAAAACTGTCAAATGCATTGAGATAAGAGGCAGTCTTCAAGGGCTAAAAAATGAGCATATGAGCTTACCTAGGTTTAGCTTTCAACAAAGAATGCCAAAAGAACAAAGCTAATTTGATGATAAAAGTGAATTGGAAAGTTGTTTAAAATTGCATGCACTATCTGAATCATGAAGGTTTCATTTTGACTAGCCTGTCCCTTTAAGTGCTATGGAAGTGATAAAATAATGCATCACATCCAGTTTACTGAATATAATCTAGAGATGACTTTTATACTCGGCATGAGCCATATTTTAAATAAGATTATACCACTTCTGCAGGGCTCTCTTCTGCTTACTTTGACTTTTTTTTTTTGCAGAAGACGATAGGAAGGAAAGTCAATCAGAGACTGGTAAATGCACAGTAGAGCTCCAGTCTCCTCTAACCCCTCTTGCTCCCTTACTGTAGTTCAGTTGATACAGTCTCTGATTGGCTGTTTCATTCCTTCATCCTGTTTAGAAAAATAATTTAGTGAAAGGGACCAGTACAACACTCTGCCAATGCATTATGTATAGATTTAAAAAGAAACAGCGTGCTAGTTTTTTGTTATACTCGGTGGATTGAATTATATTTCCACGGTAATATAGAATTTGATGGCGGATAAGAAACATAGGCCCATCAAGATTGCCTATATTCCTATAAGGTGTAAGCTTAAAGGGACACTGAACCCAATTTTTTTCTTTTGTGATTCAGATAGCGCATGAAATTTTAAGCAACTTTTTAATTTACTCCTATTATCAAATTTTCTTCATTCTCTTGGTATCTTTATTTGAAAAGCAAGAATGTAAGTTTAGATGCCAAACCAATTTTTGGTGAAGAACCTGGGTTGTTCTTGCGGATTGGTGGATAAATTCACCCACCACTAAACAAGTGCTGTCCAGGGTCTGAACCAAAATTGTCTTTTTCAAATAAAGATAGCAAGAGAACAAAGAAAAATTGATAATAGGAGTAAATTAAAAAAGTTGCTTAAAATTACATGCTCTATCTGAATCGTGAAAGAAAAAATTTGGGTTCAGTGTCCCTTTAAAGGGATACAAATTGTTTTTTTTTATTTTGTGATCCAGACAGAACATCCAATTTTATAAAAAAATTTAATTTTACTTCTATTCTCAAAATTGGTTCATTCCCATGATATACTTTACTGAAGAGATACCTAGGTAGGCGTCTGGAGCACTATATGGCAGGAAATAGTGCTGCTATCCAGTTCTCTTGCAAATGGATTACATTCTTGCACAACTGCTGCTATATCGTGCTCCAGGCATGTGCACGCTCCTGAACTTACATCCCCGCTTTTCTACAAAAGATACCAAGAAAATGTGATAATATAAGTAAATTAGAAAGTTGATTAAAAGTGCATGCTCTGTCTCACTGGTTTTCAAACCTGTCCTCGGCCTCCCTAACAGGACACATATCTGAACTAGAGCACAGGTGAAACAATCAGCTGATTAGTAACCATGGTTATTTTACCTGCTCTTATCCAAGGTAATCCTGAAAACCTGGCCTGTTGGGGAGGCCGGTGGACAGGTTTGAAAACCAGTGCTCTACCTGAATTATGAAAGAAAAATGTTGGGTTTCGTATCTAATTAGTAGCACAGCCTTATGCTTATCCTAAGAAGTCGCTCACAAGTGAGGACCTCATGGGCGTCTTAAAATTAGGCTCTGGTGCCCTGGTTTGGAGCTCCCAAAACACCCATGAGTGCCTCCCACTTAATCCAGCCAGCTGCACCTAAAATTTAGCCTGGTGAGGCTGGATTCATTCTAGGCCATGTGGCTAACCAGAGAGAGGTCCAGTCTCTTGCAAGGGCATTTTAATTGTACCCTCAGCAGAGCAAGGTGCAGGTGTGTTAATGGCAGCAAATGTCAAAGTGCTCCTTGTTTAATTGTCAGTTAATTTTATCTTGTACCAGCCTGGCTCACAAGATGCAAAGAGACTCCCTTTTTTTGTTTGTTCAAATTTATTTTCTTTATTTTTAAAGAGCTCACAGATTACTCTGCACTACGATAAGCGCCTAATAAGATAACGAGGCAGGGAAAAGGGGGCTGGGATAGGATTACCGGGTCCTGTTACCTACGAAATTGCTTGTACTGCAACAAACAAGATATTTCACATATGTGACTGGTAAAGCAGACATTCAGATGCAAAGTTAAACTGCTGAGAACTAAAAAAAGTAATGTCTTCTTATTGGATAAAGTTTATTTAGGAGACCGGTAAATGTTGCTTCAAAGGAATATTCAAATGCAATAATATAGATTTCTAATTTGCTAGGGAATTTTATTGTTGTACAAACGCTTGGTGGTAACAATGGGCCTGATTAGCTAAAGTTCTCTATTATGAAACTCTGGATGAAATTTTGTAAAAAACTGTTTTTACATTGTAAGTATGTGAAGGTAATTCATACCTTACAATAGGGCTCAAAAAAAAAATCAAAACAGGAAAAAGTGATTTAAAAATGGTATGAAATAAATAAATGAAATATATTGAAATAAAAATATGCAATAAAAATGTATTGTTAAAAAACGAACGTAAACTGTAGAAATCATAATAAAATGACACTGCAGATGCAAACATTTATATAAAGAAATGGTACTTGTAAAATTAGTTTCCCCACCTCTGCATGTGGGCTGAACAGGGGCATTCCATGGGTGTAGCTGAAAGTTCTCTGCAAGGTCTGTCTAAACAAATTTCAAAGTTAGTTCAATTTTGTCTTTAGTGACCCTTTACTTGCTCTCTTAGTGAAGTTTCCCGTTCCAGTTAAAGGGCCATAATACCCAAATGTTTAAACACTTGAAAGTGATGCAGCATAGCTGTAAAAAGCTGACTAGAAAATATCTCCTGAACATCTCTATGTAAAAAAGAAAGATATTTTACCTCAAAAGTTCCTCAGTAGCCACATCCCATTGTAAAAAATTTCTAAGCAGCATTTTAGTGTGTCTGTCCTGGGACAGCTGAAAGGATGAGCCTCGTGAACTCTCATATTATTTCACCAATCAGGTAAAGGAAACTTACTATGAAATCTCATGAGAGTTAAGTCAAATCTCATGAGATCACAGTAAGAGTTCATGACCTCAGCACTGCTGATGCTGATTGGCTGCTGTTCATTTCTTCATTTTTTTTTTATTTTTACCTGCAGCTGGAGCAGCGGAGTATAACTTTTTACACAGAACTTACTCTGCTGAGCTGAGGAGATTGTGAGGTAAAATATCTTCCTTTTTTACATAGAGATGCTCAGGTGATATTTTCCTGTCAGCTTTTTACAGTTATGCTGCATCAGTTTCAAGTGATTTAGCATATGAGTATTAGATTATGTCCCTTTAACTCCATTTCTTTCCATGGGAAGCATTGCACAACTAACAGGGACAGTTCCTTTTTTAGGGGATTTCCATGAGGGCAGGCCCTGCAGTGACTGTAAGGTTTTTCATGTCCCATCTGGAATATTCTAGATAACCATGCCCTACAGATGTGACTGAAAGTATTGATACTCTTCCATTTTAATCACATAATGCACCATTCACCCTGAAAAGCTTTGAAATTAAAATATATTTTGTCATTGCACAATGTATGGAGGAAATTCTTGCTTATTCCATAACGACATTCTAAAATGACCTGGGCAATACTATTTATAACCTTAGAAGTTACAACAAAGAATTGTTTTGTACTGATACTTTAAGCAGAATATTCTCTATTAATTAGTATCACAGGTGTCTTCAATCTTATAATTACTCATTCAGCCAGTTTAAAAGGCTACAAAGTAAAGATACAAGACCATCTCTAAAGAGCTTGATGTTCCTGTGAGCACTGTTGCCAATATTATTCAAAAGTCTAAGGCACATGGGACTGTAGCCACCATCCCTGGATGTGGCTGCAAGAGGACAGTTGACCCAATAATGATGAGAGCGATTTTTTTAATGGTGGAGAAAGAACCAAGGACAATTTCAAAACAGATCCAAGCCTACACTGAAGCTCAAGGTGCAACAGTTTCAAGTCGCACTGTCTGTCACTGTCTGAATGAAAATGGACTCCATGGTAGAAGACCTAGGAGGAACACACTTCTAAGAGAGAAACACAAAAAAGCCTGACTGGAGTTTGCCAACATGTACATTAACAAGCCACCGTCTTTCTAAAAGAGAATGTCCTTTGTACAAACAAAACAAAAGTAGAGCGTTTTGGCAAATCACAACTGCAGGTTTACAGAAGTCAAAAAAGAAGCATTAAAAAAAAGAACATCATCCCTACCATGAAACATGGAGGAGACTCAGTAATGTTTTGAAGTTGCGTTACCGCCTCTGGCACTGGGTGCCTAGAATCTGTGCAGGACTATTAAAGCATTCTGGAGTGAAACATACTGTATCGGAAAGCTGTGTCCCATTTGCAGGTCAGGGGTCCTCCAGCAGGATAATGACCCGAAACATACTTCAAAAAGCACCCAAGAATGTATGAGAAGAAAACATTGGACTGTTATAAGGTAGCCCTCTGTAAGTCCAGATCTAAATCCCATTGAACATCTGTGGAATGAGCTTAAACTCAAAGTTGGGAAAATGCACTCATCAAACCTGAGAGAACTGGAGCAGTTTGCACAAGAAGAGTGGGCCAAAATCCAAGTCAAAAAGTGTAGAAATCTTATTCATAGCTACAGAAAGCACTAGATTGCCGTTATTGTCTCCAAAAGTTGTTCTACGAAAGTAGGTTAAAAGTACCAATATTTTTTGTCCATGCCATTCTCATTTGTTATACTGTTTAACTTTAAAAAATGTATCTACATGTTATTTTCAGACTAATCTTTTCTTTGAATGCATTATTCTATCTAGCATTTATTTAGGGCCAGATTACGAGTGGAGCGCTATTTAGCGCTTTTGCTCACTCGCTAACTGCCGGGTTGCGCTCGTATTACAAGTTGAAAGTAAAAAAGTTATTGCTCGCGTGCTAACCCGTTGCAAAAGCCGGTTAGAATATTGCTTGCACAATGACCTATTCCCCCATAGAAGTCAATGTAGAAAAAAGTTGAAAAAAAACCCACCCCACTTGTGCGCTAACCTCAATGCATATTCTCAAGTGAGCTGAATATTTTTATTAGATAGTGTTATTATGAGTGTAACTGTATTTTGTAATATTTTTTTGAAGTGTTTTGTGACACTTTTTTGTTTCGCTAAAGAGTTAACCAGAGCTCTGAAGCTGCAGTAATCATTCTAGTGTAAATTGCGATTCCGCTTACACAAAAATTGACCATCCATACATATTGTACGGTGTAGTTAATTTGTATATGTCCATATTTGGCCACAGCAAAGGAGGTAAGATAAACAACCCTCAATATTCTTTTAAAGCGGGCCCATTTTTGGTTCAGCACCCTGGGTAGCGTTTGCTGATTGGTGGCTAAAAATTGTCTGGCTCCCTAAGCTTACATTCCTGCTTTTTCAAATAAAGATACCAAAAGAACGAAGAAAAAAATGATAATAGTAGTAAATTAGAAAGTTGCTTAAAATTGCATGCTCTCTGAATCATGGAAAAAAAAAATTGGGTTTCATATCCCTTTTAAAATTGGGCAAAATTATACAAATATGGATTGCAATATGTTTTTATAAACCAAAGCAAGGAGTTGTTCTCAGTCATCAAGGAATTCTATAAACCCAACAGCGACACCACCAACATCCCACCCTCCCATGACCTCTGCAATACCCTCGCTGCACACTTCCACCGCAAGATCCTCGACATCTATGACAGTTTCACGCCTCATAACTCAACCTCCACCACCCACCCCCCTACATCCAATGACACCCCTCCCAAATTCGCCTCCCCACACCACACACGGACAATCTGGAGCCCCCTCACCACAGAGGACACCCTCATAATCATGAAATCCATCCACTCCGGCTCACCCTCTGACCCATGCCCCCATCACATATTCAACAAAGCAAGCGATACCGTCGCCCCTGAACTCTGCCGCACCATCAACTGCTCCATCAAAACCGACACCTTCCTGAAAGCATGCAGAACTGAAACCCCTGCTGAAGAAACCCTCCTCAGACCCCACGGACCAGAATAACTACCGCACCATCTCACTACCCCCTTTTCTGGCCAAAGTCATAGAGAAGTCAATCAACTTCCAACTTATTGACCACATTGAGGCCAACCACACCCTGGACCACTCCCAATCCAGTTTCAGAAGCAACCACAGCACCGAGACCACCCTCCTTGCCACCACAGACGACATCCGTGCCATGCTCGACCGAGGAGAAACCGCCACGCTCATCCTCCTAGACCTTTCAGCAGCTTTCGACACTGTCGACCACAACACCCTCCGCACCCGCCTAAACGACGCCAGCATCCACAGCAAAGCCCTGGAATGGATCACTTCCTTCATCACGGGCAGGACCCAGAAAGTCAGACTCCCGCCCTTCTCCTCCAAACCCACACCAGTCAACTGTGGTGTACCGCAAGGCTCTTCGCTGAGCCCCACCCTCTTCAATATCTACATGGCCCCTCTCGCCGCCATTATCCGACGCCACAACCTCAACATCGTCTCCTACGCCGAAGACACCCATTTAATCATCTCACTCACCCGAGATCCCACCACCGCCAAAAAGAACGTCCACAAAGGACTGACAGCAGTCGCCGCCTGGATGAATGACAACCGGCTCAAACTGAACATAAATCCGCATGGAATGACTCCTGGTGGTCCACAGCACTCGGTCACCCTCCAACCCCAACTGACCACGCACGAAATCTAGGCTTCATCCTGGACTCCTCACTCTCCATGGACCGACAAATCAATGCCATTACCTCAACATGCTTCCACATTCTCCACCTGCTACGAAAAATCTTCAAGTGGATCCTGACCGAAACCAATAAAACAGTCACCCACGCCCTCGTCAGCAGCCGGTTGGAGTCTCCACTACGCAGGCTCCACCATCAAACTCCAACAGAGACTCCAACGTATCCAGAATGCCTCAGCCAGACTCATCCTCGACATCCCTTTCCAATGCCACATCATTGAACACCTAAGGAACCTTCACTGGCTCCCCATCAACAAAAGAATCACCTTCAAGCCCCTTACCCACGCGTTCAAGGCCCTACACAACATCGGACCCGAATACATCAACCACCACGTAAATTTCTACACCCCCGCCAGACAACTCCGATCGGCCAACCAAGCACTCACAGTCATCCCCCGCATCAGCAAATCCACAGTAGGCGGAAGATCCTTCTCCCACATGGCAGCAAAGACATGGAACACCCTCCAGCTGCACCTCAGACAATCCACCTTTCTTACAAAGTTCAGAAAGGACCTCAAAACCTGGCTCTGCGACTGAACGCCCATACCCTCCCCCTTTCCTCTTTCTCTTAGCGCCTTGAGACCCTCACGGGTGATTAGTTTGCGCTCTATAAGTACCCAATAGATAGAGATAGATAGAAAGGAGAAAAAAAGAATGCAGTTTTAAACAACTTTGCAATTTACTTTTTTTTATCCAATTTGCTTCATTCTCTTGGTATTCCTTTTTGAAGGAGCAGCTAAGCACTATTGGGAGCTATCTAAAGACATTTGGTGAACCAATGAAAATAGGCATTTTTGTGCAGCCACCAATCAGCAGCTAGCTCCCAGTAATGCATTGTTGCTCCTGAGCCTATCTAGATATGCTTTTCAGCTAAGGATGCCAAGAGAATGAAGCAATTTAGACAGTAAAAGCAAATTGGAAAGTTGTTTAAAATCGCATGTTCTTTCTGAATCCTGAAAGAAAAATGTTGGGTTTCATGTCCCTTTAAGCAGCTACAGTTTAGTGACTTGCGACGTGCACCTTGAACCTTTTAGATAGTAGTGGGGCCCGAGAGCAGGTCATAGAGAACAGCCTGTCATCGAGTGTCTCAACCAATTCACTAGACACTGGTAGCTATGTTATAGTTAATAGGCACCAGTATAATAACTGCTAAAAGTTAAAGGGATCTTGTAGTCTAAAATGTTCTCCTCTTTAATGTGTTCCCAATGGTCGATATTTTACCTTCTGGAGTGTATTGAATTATTAGCAAAATTATACTTTACCTTTATTTTGTTATTTGAAATAGCTGCTTTTGCTTGTTGGAATTGCCACCTATATTGAAAATATGAATACAGATGTATTATCTGTAGAAAAGATATGTAAACAGGAGACAGAGCATTAACAGATAATTAAACTACATCTAAAATATTGCTAACATTCTGGATCTGTTTATACAAAGGGGAAAGATAACCAAGATCATAAAAGAAGATTGATTGCAAAGTTTTGAAAATATTATTACTCCTGAAGTGTTTACACCTGGGTGTGCCCTTGAAAGTGGATCACAGATTACACCATCTGGGACCCCATCCGATATGCAGCGTCGACCGCAAAAGCCGGCGATGCCGGTTTTTGTGCGGGTTTGGTATCACATATACGGCGTAGCATACAAGTTACGCGCGTATATTTCTGCCTTCGCCCTGTATTTTTTTTACCCATAGACTGACATAGAAAACGCGCAATTTGGTATCCAGTATACAGCGTAAGGACTTACGCGCGCAAAATTCAGAAAATCTACTCCATTCTCATCTCGCCACAAATTGCAGGCGCAGCAACCCTTGCACTGACTTATAAACCAATGTAACTCTCTGAAGGCCTAACAAATGCATGCTCAACAACATACATATCAGCAGCTTGATCTCAAACAGTTAAACCTCTTCCAAGCATTTATTATTCCTGCCCCTGCAAGTGTGTCAAGTGTGTCAAACCAATCACAAACAGCACAACCTCTCAACAGGAAGCCTAAAAAACCCGCCAATGCACATCCTCATTAGCCACCATGTTTCCCCTGCTTTCCATAGAGAGGCAGCATCATGGGGCACAAGGGGTGCATCATGGGGCACAAGGAGTGCATCATGGGGCACAAGGGGTGCTGGAAGCCCTACAAGCCCCTGTTGTTCCATCTATACATGCTGATTCTATAGTTGCTGCTGATGTCCCTGGTCATGGTGCTGCCCCTGCTGCAGCTGGTCATCGAATTACATACGACGGATTTCCACTGCATGTAAGTGAAACTACTACAACCTACCCCCCTTCCCTTAACCACCCTAATTACTGAAAATATCTCATTTGTTTTATTCATGTTTAGGTCACTATGATTTATTGACTATCATTAAGAAGAATGAAAATGGATGTTTATACCTTATGTTCACACCTTCTGTAAATACATTATTATTTAGATATATATACCCATGTGCAGGGATAGGCAAGGTGTCCTTCACTAAAGGTCTTTACTTTAGAAAATGTCCGCCACAGCCTTGCCTCGTGCCTATCCCTGCCCATGTGTCAATTTCTATTGGATGTGAGAAACCTTGATTTACATCTCAGAAGTGAATATTACTATATGTACCCTTCATACACAAATATGTGATGTGGTTTATAGAACATGAATATGTCATAAACATGATATTACCTTTTTTGGCCCATTTCCACACAGGCCTTATTATATGTTTAAACAATATTAGTGTACTAAAACACCCCTCACATGGATGTGGATGACTATTATATGGTAAATAACAGAGGACAAGATTTATGGTGAACTATAAGAATATTTATTTCTTTTTAGGCTTCTTGGATGAGGGGGCTGAGGTGACTGTAGTGGATTTCCTTGTTCTCCTGGTTTGGGAAGATTCAGATGATTCTGCTGGAGTGCTGGCCACAGATGATAGGCTGGAGGCAGTGTCCTGCTGGTGTGTAAAGTGCTCAACCAACACACCCAATAGTTGATTTTGTTCCCACCATCTATTGTCCATCTGCATATCAGACAGAATTTGCATCATCTATGACTCGTTTTGAACAATTCCATTTAATGATGCTGCCATGTCCCTCTGCAGCTCTATGCTAAGCTTGTGTAACCTCTCTTGGCTCCTGTGTAACCTGTCTTGACTCCTTTGAAACCTCTCTTGGCTCCTGTGAAACCTCTCTTGGCCTCTTTGTCTGCTCTCGCAGCTTGTTATGAGCCTCCTCTGCAGTGCAATGTATTCCTCACCCAGGGGAGAATACAATGCATCCACAGGCTCTTGAGCAGCAGGGCTTCTAGGTGCTTGAGGTGCAGGTTCAGCTGCATCTGCTGGTGCTTGAGGAACAACTTCAGCTGCATCTGCTGGTGCTTGAGGAACAACTTCATCTGCTGGTGCTTGAGGAACAACTTCAGCTGCATCTGCTGGTGCTTGAGGAACAACTTCATCTGCATGTGCTTGTGGGACATCTTCATCTGCTGGTGCTTGTGGGACATCTTCAGCTTTATGCTCATGTGCAGATGGTGGAGCTCTCCCAAGGGAAGAGGATGGTGGAGCTCTCCCAAGTGAAGAGGATGGTGGAGCTCTCCCAAGTGAAGAGGATGGTGGAGCTCTCCCAAGGGAAGAGGATGGTGGAGCTCTCCCAAGGGAAGAGGATGGTGGAGCTCTCAGGGTGGATTGGTAGTCCCATTGATGACAAGTGTGTGACCACTCAGCCTGTCCAGTTTGCACTTCTTGGGACATACCCTGTGTGTAAAAGCCATGACTGCCCTGATATTGTGTTGGGGGGGGGGGTAAAGACATGGACCCTTTGTGGCTGACTTGGCTCCCCCTCAAAGCCAAAAGAAGAGTATTCCTCTGGCCAGGAATCTTGCCAGGGCTCATATGGCAATGGTGGTGGCATCACTTCGGGTCCTCAACAGAAGCCATCCAACCCTGCTCATGCCTGGGAGCATAATGTTCACGTGGTTGCCTGAAGACTGGTGGTGGTGGCTGCATGCCTGTGACTGGTGGTGGTGGTGGAGGTGGCTGCATGCCTGTGACTGGTGGAGGTGGCGGCATGCCTGTTTGCAGCCTGGTAACAGGAGGTTCTGTGGAGGAGTCAAATTATGAGAGGGATTAGTACAGTCATATATATGTCCATGTGGGCATACAATGTACATTGATACATGCTAGGGCCTATACTCATTCTCATGTCAAACTATATAACATGCATGTGCACAATGTGATTTGTGATATGAGGGATTTTAATCTGCACAGTATACAGGTATGTGTTTCATACAATAGTTATGTGTACATGTCAATGATGGAAAAAATGTGTTCTTTAAGTGACACTATGGTCACATAATTTACTTTAGCCTGATGTAGGCACAGAACCTGCTTTCTGAGCAAAAAGTATTGTGATGGCTATAGTGTCCATTTACTGAAAACTCTACATATGGCTTGTGGCCTGTGTTACTCTGAGACATGTTAGTATTGCACTATTCCACCTCATATCATGAATTGCATTGTGTTAAGTAGCATTAATGTCAAATATAAGTGTAGATGTTTTTGTTGGTAGGCCAAATACCATGCTCCTCATTGTGCACATGAATGTGTGACATTAAAGGATGTTATATCTCAAATACATATCATACTGGTGTGTGGGATGTTACTCACCAGCATGAGGGGCTGTGGTTGCAGCCCCTGAGTCACGAGCCCCTGGAAGTCCACGGACTGCTGTGATACTCAGGGACCTGCGTATCATCTCCTGCCAGGTGTTGTATTCTGTGTCCAGGGGTGGACCACCACCTGTTCCCCTCTGGTGCATGGCTTCCTGCCCTATCTTCTCTTTCACCCACCTCTTAAGTCATTCCACCTTTTTTTAAGGCCCTCAACAGTCCTCCTCTGCGGGGCCACACTGTTGACGGCATCCTCTACCGCCAACCATGCTGTTTTACGCCTTCTGGCAACACCTTTGCCCTTCTCCTGGCCAAAGAGGGCACTGTGGTTGTCCATGATGGCCTGGACTAGGGCAACATTCTCATTGAATGAGAAGTTAGGACATCTCATCCTCTCATCCTCTGTGGACACCTGGCTTGCTCCCTGCGATGTCCCTGGTGTGGGTTCCTCCCTATCCTCTCCCTCCTCCCCCCTTCTGTCCCCATGTGCACCCTCTGTCCCTCTCCTTGATGTGCCTGGTCTCTGGGGCTCTCGGGCATCTCCCCTCCCATCATCCCTTCTAGCTCTCCCTCTCCCCACCCCGCTGCTCCTCCTGTCCTCTACAATACTCCTCTCCCTGCCACTCCTCTCCCCTCCTCCCCTTCGCCCTACCTCTCTCTGCCATCCTCACACTACAGACACTCACACACTCACTCCCAGTTCAATCACACACAATCACAACCAAACACTCAGCCTATCACACTGTAAAATTGAAATAAAATGTGTGAGGTGTTAGAAAAAAAAAGTGTGGTGTCTTTGTATATGTATGTATGCAATATGTGTGCAATATGTAAACATATGTGTAAGTGTACAAGCTTAACCAACCAACAATGTGACCTAACTAACTCCTCTGTTTGCGCCTCTCTCTCTACTCTGTCTAATCCTCCACTCCACTGTAGTGTGCTGTAGCTCAACGAACCATCCAAACACACTGAAGAAAATGACGGCTGCGCATGGGTTTATATATGACTTTTGAATAGCGTAATTACGTGGCGCATTTTTAGATGTAGTCGCGGGTGTTTTTTACGAGTGTTAGCCTATTTTGCATAAAACTACTCTTTATTGAGACTTTACGTGGACAAAATACAGGCGTAAGTTACTTGCGACGAGTAAAATGTGTATTTGCACACTTTTCGGAAGAAAGCCAGTTTGTCCTACTTACGCCACTATAGCATCTGACGGCGCAGTATATGTAATACCACGATGTGCGAGGTGAAATTACGGGCGGCGTGGGTTCCCTCGCTTGCGCCGAAAAATACGCTGTATATCGGATTGCGCCCCTGATTTACTAAGATTACTGCATAATTATTTTATTTCACTTAGGAGATAAGATAGGAAAACAATGTTCTTGATGGTTAGTGAACAAACTATGGGTTTGATTCTAATCTTTCCGGTTTTCTTCCAATGTTTAAAATAAAAACAGAGTTTTTTTTTTTTTTTTTTTTTTAACAAAGTGATCACAGTGATAAATACAAATCAGGAGCCAAAAAAACGCGAATAAAAGTGATTGAAAGGATTATAATTAACCCCCTGTATGCCTAATAGAAATATTGAGACTTCCATGTTACATTTCATGGTGGTCATTTTTTTTTACAGTACTTTATATGGAATTAATAAAAGTATTATTATTTTTTTTTTTTACATATATGACCGCATTTTATCTTTTATTTCTTATAGTATACAGTGTTTTCCATAAAAAATGTTGCCAGGTGGGGTCAGTGTAATACTTTGCAATATTATAACATTTCTGTTATTTATAATTTCTACTTAAAGGGACACTGAACCCAAATTTTTTTCTTTCGTGATTCTGATAGAGCATGCAATTTTAAGCAACTTTCTAATTTACTCCTATTATCAAATTTTCTTTATTCTCTTGGTATCTTTATTTGAAATTCAAGAATGTAAGTTTAGATGCCGGCCCATTTTTGGTGAACACACTGTGTTGTTCTTGCTGATTAGTGGATCAATTCACCCACCAATAAACAAGTGCTTCCCATGGTCCTGAACCCAAAAATAGCTTAGATGCCTTCTTTTTCAAATAAAGAAAGCAAGAGAACGAAGAAAAATTAATAATAGGAGTTCATTCGAAAGTTGCTTAAATGTGCATGCTCTATCTGAATCATGAAAGAAAAAATTTGGGTTCAGTGTCCCTTTAAGATATCCAAAGCACAAATTAGTTGCATAATTTAACAAAAAAAATGTATTTAATGATAATTTGTGCAATAAACATGGAAAATTTGTAATATTAGCAAATTTTAACTTAATATTGGCTGCAATTTTATCCGGTGTCAGTAAAATCAGCCAGGTAGTGTGCCCATTAAATTTGTCCTTTTTTTTTAAAAAAGGGTTTTCAGGTTAGGGTTGCCACATTGGCCATGTTTTCCTGGACACTTATGAGTTACACATGCTGCAGGACGAGCAGAGGGGAACATGAATAGCACCCTTGGACAGCACATGAATAGTGATCCTGGACAGTACTATTCATGTTCCTCCCTGCACACCCTGCAGCATGTGTAACTCATAAGTGTCCAGGAAAACAAACGCGTGCCCCAATGCATTATGCTAGCTCCCAGTAGTGCATTGCTGCGTTAACTTTGTGTTTAATCCATTTGAAGGGGTTAAATACTCAGAGCATTTTATTATTGCTCACATATAACTAACACATTTTTATGTCCCTTAAATGTCTCTTTAAATTGGGAGATTGTCACTATAATGTTCAGTCCGGTTTAATTCTGGGACAGGCAGAATATTGGCAACTGCAGCTAAACCAACATAAAAGCTAGACACAGCATTCTTTTCTGTGACTTGTCAGAGAACAACATTCCTATCATTGCTTTTGGGTTTTGAGAGACAAGACCTACGACCATCTGCCTAGATGTTTATTTTGAAATTCCTCTTAGCCTAATGTAAATTAGGTTTAGGTCAGATCACAATTAAAGAGAATCTATAATATACTAAAGTGTATACTGGCTTACAAAAGCTTTTGTAATGAGTTCAGATGTCTGGATGCCTTCTCTTAAATACTTTAAAAGGGATATGAAACCCCAAAAATCTCTCATTATTCAGATTGAGAATACAATTTTAAAAAAGTTTCCAATTTACTTATATTGTGAAATTTGCTTTGTTCGCATGTTATTCTTTGTAGATACCTAGGTAGCGTGCACATGCCTGAACCACTACATTACAGGAAATAGTGCTGCCATCTAGTGCTCTTGCTAATGTATAATATTGTTGCAAAACTGCTGAAATATATATTGCTGCAGGCATGTGCACACTCCTGAACTTACATCCTTGCTTTTCAACAAAGGATAACTGGAAAATTAAATTGATGATCATTTTTTTGAAGTATATGACCCTTTAACCCCTGAGTACCATAGATAATCACTCAGTTAAGGTGTTATAAATTTAAAAATTACTGGTTCTTACCTTAAAACAAAGCTTTCCAATGTATACAATTTCCATTTATTTTTCCCTTTAAAGGACCATCAAACTTGACATTTCAACAATGCATAAAATGTTTCATTATTGCAAAATACATTCATTATTTATTTTGCAGCCTTTTGTTGTAAAATGTGTTTGTTTCAGTTTCTCCCAGAGAGGCTTGTGTTAATACTTTAGGGCAATTTATGTGAGCTATTGTTTACTCTTCCCTCCCTCCCTAAGCTTCTGTGGTGTCACATGCTTTTAAAATGTGGATTATCGGTTTTGCATCAACGGTCATGATAGGCAAACCATTCTTTGCAATAGTAACCATGTTGAATCAGAGCAAAACCACCTCAAGGAAATACAAGAGGACAGGCTACCACAGTCTGCACATGTGCAAACGGAGTTTGTGCTATATCTGAATATTAGTTTGTGATTGGTTACCTGGGGTTGTTTTGTTCTGGGGGACAGGGAGATTAGTGAAAAGAATAAATTTAAAACAATATAATCATTTGACAAAATAAAGCTGCAGTTTTCATTGCAAAATGTATTCTTATATATGAAGGTTTATAATCATATAGTTTACAATTTGTATTTAGTGTCCTTTTTAAATTGTTCTGTCTGAGTCGCAAAATAAACATTATGGATTTAATTTTTAAAGTGTGCTCCCTGCTAGCTTCGCTTTCCCTAGAGAAGTTTCCCTTTCATGCGAGCTCCATTATATTCTATGGGAGACATTTTGCTACTCATAGGGATGGCCGTTTTTTTTAGATAATTCCATGAGGGAATCCCTTGTGAGTGTTGACGTGCTTTTTCACATTTTGTCCAGCAAACTTTTGATCGTCGAGCCCTCTGTGTTGACTTGTCCAAAATGATTAAAGGAACAATATACACACATTTTCATATAACTGCATGTAATATACACTGTTATAAAGAAGAATATGCACAGATACTGATCTAAAAATCCAGTATAAAACCTTTTAAGAACTTACTTAGAAGCTCCCAGTTTAGCTCTGTTGATGAGGTTAGGCTGGGAGACCAAGTTAAAAGGGCTGGGAAAACGGGAAGAGCAGACACTCCCCTGCATATGAAAATACTCTTTACACAAACAAGAGAAAGCAGGACTCTGTAGACTTGAGTCTAGGGGGTAGATTTATCATACCCCGGGTGGACATGATTCACTATAGCGACTCATGTCCGCCCTGCATCGATGAATGCCGAAAAGCATACGCTGTTTGCATTTAACATTGCACAAGCAGTTCTGGTGAACTGCTTGTGCAATGCCGCCCCCTGCAGATTTGCAGCCAATCGGCCGCTAGCAGGGGGTGTCAATCAACCCGATTGTATTCGATCGAGAGGATTGATGTCCGCAGCCTCAGAGGATGCGTATGAGTAAAGGAGCAGCGGTTTTAAGACCGCTGCTTCGTAACTCCTGTTTCCAGCGAGCCTGAAGGCTTGTGCGGAAACAGAGGTAAACGGCCCCATTCGGGCCATGATAAATCAGCCCCTACATCTGATACTTTAGGGCTTGATTAGGAGTCTGAAAATCAGCAGAATGTTATTAAAAAATAAGCAAAACTACACACTGTTACAAAAACACTCCCAGATGGGCTGTATAAATGGATCATCTACAAAACATGTATGCAAAGAAAAAGCCCTTCAAACACAGTCAGCTTCAGGACAACAATGCACTGCTAGGAGCTAACTGAACACATCTGGTGAGCCAATGACAAGAGAGAAATGTGTTTTACCATTAATCCCCAGCTTGCCCCTGGTAGTGCATTGCTGTTCCTGGGCCTACCTAGGTATGGTTTTCAAAGGATACCAAGAGAATAAAGTAAATTTTATAATTGAAGTGAATTTAAAAGTGTCTTAAAATGACATGCTATATCTGAATCATAAAAGTTTAATTTTGGCTTGCATTTCCCTTCAAGTATTGATATATCACAAGCACAAAGTGTTTACTGCCCCTTTAAAGTGATACGAAACCCACATTTTGTCTTTCATGATTTAGATAGAGCAGGCAATTTTAAACAACTTTCTAATTTACTGCTATCATCATTTTAAAAAAAAATGTTTTCTTTTTGTATCTTTAGTTGAAAAGCATGGACATAAGCTTAGGAACCAGCCCATTTCTTGAGCACGATATGGCAGCGGTTTTGCAAGAATGTTCTCTTTTTGCAAGAACACTAGATGACAGCACTATTAATATATAGGTTTTTACTGCACATAGTTTAAAAGTTTAAACCTGCATTGGAATCAGCTCAGTGCCTTCAAAACATCCACAAATATCAATGGCATTTATGCCCTCCGGGCTTTCTTTGAAGGCGATAGCAGTAATAGGAATAGGACAGTGCTGCCCAGTTAAACACGCATGAACTATCCACAACTGTACTATAAATTCACTTTTTTTGACAATTGCTTTAATTACATTTTTAAAGATATCTTTGTGAGTGGACTGAGGCCCTGGTATTAAAAGATTCTCCAGCTTGGAGAGAAATTGCAGTTCAGAGCTCTCAGGGGCGGAACTCACTGAACTTTCAAAGAAAAATCACAGAACTATCCAGGACAGTGAAGTCCTATTTTCAGAAAGAGAAGTCTTTTGGATGCCTAGACTTAACACCAGGGTTCCGAATGGATTTTATTCGGAATTCAACCTCATAAATTTTTGGTACTAAATGGAGGAAATGCACATTATGGTGATTGGGGAACAGTAATTATGTTAATGAAATTACTCACATAGTACAATGTTTAATATGAGGTAGTGTTGTCTTACTCATGTTCATAGAAGGTAGACTGAATAGAGTCCTTTAGAATTAGGAGTAGGCCATTGTAATACACAACCACAAACAAACACACATTTGTCATTCACTTAAGGAGCGTACCTATTTATACATACCCCTAGTGATATACGAACAAATTGTACTTCTAGTCATATCTTTATGAGAATGTTTCACAGCCATTGTCATTCCCACAAAATAGTTCTGTAAACCTGGCAGCTAGTTTATAAGATAAGTTTTATAAACCCAACACGCACTTATAATTAATATATTGAAGCGCTTCAGGGACAGTATATATATATATATATATATATATATATATATATATATATATACTCTAAGTAAACTTAATATAGATAGCTTCAGTAAAGTGAAATTGATGTTTAAATAGAATAAGAGGTTAACAGGTTACGCTAAATGTTTAAAGTCCCAGAAGGGGGCGTGTTTTTATTGCACAGGTGTAGGTGTGTTAACAGAACCACATTTGTATTTTTAACCAATGAAAGGGTTTGCTTTACTATATATATAAGGTGTAACACAGGTAACCCATCAGCTACGAATACGGCCACAAGCCGAAACGCGTCAGAAACGGGTATGTGGATACCCACACCTACACGAGCTCCATAGGTTATGCTGTAACCTTTTTTCCATGTTTTAAGGAATAAATTGTTTTTCCATTAAGATCCGATGCTCTATATTTCTTTTCTTGCTCCTGTGTTTTTACTGTGTATTGTAAATATTTTACTTTCCAACGTTCTTCACATAGTAGAATATGTTCTATTTTTTAAAATATATATTTCAGTACATATCTATACGTTTGTGTGTGTATATATATATATATATATATATATATATATATATATATATATATATATATATACGTGTGTGTGTGTATATGTATGTGTATATATATATATATATATATATATATATATATATATATACACTGCTCAAAAAAATAAAGGGAACACTTAAATAACACAATGTAACTTCAAGTCAATCACACTTCTGTGAAATCAAACTGTCCACTTAGGAAGCAACACTGAGTGACAATCAATTTCACATGCTGTTGTGCAAATGGGATAGACAACAGGTGGAAATTATAGGCAATTAGCAAGACACAATAAAGGAGTGGTTCTGCAGGTGGTGACCATAGACCACTTTTCAGTTCCTATGCTTTCTGACTGATGTTTTGGTCACTATTGAATGCTGGCGGTGCTTTCACTCTAGTGGTAGCATGAGACGGAGTCTACAACCCACACAAGTGGCTCAGGTAGTGCAGCTCATCCAGGATTGCACATTAATGCGAGCTGTGGCAAGAAGGATTGCTGTGTCTGTCAGCGTAGTGTCTAGAGCATGGAGCGCTACCAGGAGACAGGCCAGTACATCAGGAGACGTGGAGGAGGCCGTAGGAGGGAAACAACACAGCAGCAGGACCGCTACCTCCGTCTTTGTGCAAGGAGGAACAGGAGGAGCACTGCCAGAGCCCTGCAAAATGACCTCCAGCAGGCCACAAATGTGCATGTGTCTGCTCAAACGGTCAGAAACAGACTCCATGAGGGTGGTATGAGGGCCCGACGTCCACAGGTGGGGGTTGTGCTTACAGCCCAACACAGTGCAGGACGTTTGGCATTTGCCAGAGAACACCAAGATTGGCAAATTTGCCACTGGCGCCCTGTGCTCTTCACAGATGAAAGCAGGTTCACACTGAGCACATGTGACAGACGTGACAGAGTCTGGAGACGCCGTGGAGAACGTTCTGCTGCCTGCAACATCCTCCAGCACGGTTTGGCAGTGGGTCAGTAATGGTGTGGGGTGGCATTTCTTCGGGGCGCCGCACAGCCCTCCATGTGCTCGCCAGAGGTAGCCTGACTGACATTAGGTACCGAGATGAGATCCTCGGATCCCTTGTGAGACCATATGCTGGTGCGTTTGGCCCTGGATTCCTCCTAATGCAAGACAATGCTAGACCTCATGTGGCAGGAGTGTGTCAGCAGTTCCTGCAAGACGAAGGCATCCATGCTATGGACTGGCCCGCCCGTTCCCCAGACCTGAATCCAATTGAGCACATCTGGGACATCATGTCTCGCTCCATCCACCAACGTCACGTTGCACCACAGACTGTCCAGGAGTTGGCAGATGCTTTAGTCTAGGTCTGGGAGGAGATCCCTCAGGAGACCATCCACCACCTCATCAGGAGCATGCACAGGCGTTGTAGGGAGGTCATACAGGCACGTGGAGGCCACACACACTACTGAGCCTCATTTTGACTTGTTTTAAGGACATAACATCAAAGTTGGATCAGCCTGTAGTGTGTTTTTCCACTTTAATTTTGAGTGTGACTCCAAATCCAGAACTCCATGGGTTAAAAAATTTGATTTCCATTTTTTAATTTTTGTGTGATTTTGTTGTCAGCACATTCAACTATGTAAAGAACAAAGTATTTCATTAGAATATTTAATTCATTCAGATCTAGGATGTGTTATTTTAGTGTTCCCTTTATTTTTTGGAGCAGTATATATATATTTTAATAAAAAGAATATTTTCTTCTATGTGAAGAGCATTGGAATGTGAAATATAAATAACTCACATTGAATTGAACGCACTTGTTGTCGTGTAAATGAGCGAGCAATAAGTGTTAGGTGCGTTAAAACTTTACTTCTTGCTGTGTTTTCGCGAAAGCGCTATATAGCTCACCATTTGTAATCTGGTCAACTGTTATATTAAAGAGATGGTAAATCCTAGCGTTTCAAAAACGCTAGGATTTATCTGCATTAAATAATTGGACCTTCACTGATGAAGGTTAACTAAATGTTTGCTAACAGTACCTTTATTTTCTTCCTCCGTTATTACTACTCTTCGCCCCTCCGGCTGCCCATGCCTAAACTCATTTTTTTCAGTGAGGTGACTTATCCATCTCTTAGCCATATGGCACTGAAGCACGGATATTGGCTATCACGACTATTGGACAAGAGGTGAAAACTTCACCTCATGGGAAAAAATTAGTTTTTCCGTGGGCGGCTGGAGTTGCTTTTAGAGAAGTAAAAACGGATGAACAAAATAAAGGTACTTTTAGCGTACATCTAGTTAACCTTCATGAATTAAGATCCTGTTTATTTAATGCACAGATAAATCCTAGCATTTTTGAAATGCTAGAATTTATCATTTCTTTAATATACTTTTTACCTCTGATTACCAATACCTAAGCCTCTGCAGACTGCGCTTATCTCAGTGTTGTTTTTTTTTTTTTCTTTAAAGCTTTTACAATCTTGCATTTTATCCAATTAGTGCTGGTTCTTGTAAAACCATTATCATTCTCCACGGGAGTGAGCACGGTGTTATCTATGTGGCACACATGAACTAGCACTGTCTCGCTTTAGTGCAAGATTGTAAAAAGCTAAAAAATAAAGCAATGAGATAAGGGGATACCTGCAGGAGCTTGCAAACAGGCAAACTTAGAGGTTATAAAGTATATAAAAGGGCCAGTTTAGTCCAAAATAAACTTTCATGATTCAGATAGAGAATGTAATTTTAAACAATTTTCCAATTTACTTTTATCACCAATTTTGCTTTGTTCTCTTGGTATTTTTAGTTGAAAGCTAAACCTAGGAGGTTCATATGCTAATTTCTAAGCCCTTGAAGGCCGCCTCTTCTCTCAGGGCATTTTGACAGTTTTTCACCACTAGAGGGTGTTAGTTCATGTGTGTCATATAAATAATACTGTGCTAACGCACATGGAGTGAGGTGAGCCAGCTCTGATTGGCTAAAATGGATGTTTGTCAAAAGAACTGAAATAAGGGGGCAGTTTGTAAAGGGTTAGATACAAGGTAATCAGAGGTAAAAGGTGTATTTATATAACTGTGCTGTTGTGCAAAACAAGGGAATAGGTAATAAAGGGATTATCTATCTTTTTAAACAATACAAATTCTGGTGTAGACTGTTCCTTTAATATAACAGTGTTGGTTGTGCAAAGCTAGTAAATGGGTAGTAAAGGCGCTATCTATCTTTTTAAACACTAAAAAAATCAAGTCTCTTTAACTTGTATGTAGGGGTGCCGACAGTGCCGATGTGGCTGTACAAGCTAAACAATTTTTTTAAATGCTGAGACAACTTATTTGCTGCAGTAAGCTCTTTATCACTTACAAGGATGCTGCTTATTATAATATCATTGTCTGCAGCAGTCATATGAGCGGCATCTTAGGAGGTATAGAGACCAGATATGAATCTTAGAATATATTTGATTGTTTTTCTTACTCATTTTTAATACAGGAGAAAAAAAACTGTATTACTTATTTAAAAGACAATTCAATGCATTAAAATTGCATAATCAACCAATTTGTAATAAAAATAAAAAATAATTTACTTTGTCGGACAAAAAGCAGAAGATTGTTTTTGTCCGACAATTGTCTAAATGTTCTTCTATTTGCCCGTTTCTGTATCATGTGACATCCATCAGCCAATCGCAAATTGATCTATGTATACACTGGGAACTCTTGCACATGCTCAGTAGGAGTTGGTTCCTAAGAAAGTGTGCATATAAAAATACTGTGTTTAATTTAATAGAAGTAAATTGGAAAGTTTTTTTTAAATGTATGTTCTCTATCTGAATTATGAAAATTGAATACAAACAAGTCTTTATATAACCAGTTGCATACTTTGGTTACAAGAATGGTTGTCCCCCCCCCCAATACCTAAGAGTAGTCATTACTGGATTTTTTTTCCAGTTAAAGGGACAGTAAACACCTTGTAATTACAAGACATTATGTTGTGTTGCTGTAGAATAACATATCAGCCAAGTATTAATGTTTTTATGAGAAAGCATTCCTTTTATTGTCATATTTTTCAGTACACAAACTCAACCCACCATTTTGTCTTATGTGGAAGAGCCAATCTGGGCTCGCCTTGATCATAATGTTAGTATAAAGTACATTGTTTTGACATTGTTATCTGATAAAAGCCGCGTCCGGCAAGCACTCCAAGCGACTCAGAGCTAGCTTGGAGCGTTTTCTGAAGACTTCAAAACTCAGCTCTGGGCGTTCGCTTAATGTGCTGGGACTTTTCAGAGCAAGCTATATATTATTGTAAACATGGCAGCCTCCACAAGCAACACTTGTGTGTGTATATGTGTTTGTGTATATATATATATATATATATATATAACAGAATTTATGCTTACGTGATAAATTACTTTCTCTTACGGTGTATTCAGTCCACGGATTCATCCTTACTTGTGGTATATTCTCAATCCCTACAGGAAGTGGCAAAGAGAGCACACAGCAAAGCTGTCCATATAGCTCCCCTCAGGCTCCGCCCCCCCAGTCATTCGACCGACGGTTAGGAGAAAACGGAGAACCATAGGGTGCAGTGGTGACTGTAGTTATTATAAATTAAATTTGAACCTGACTTAAATGTCAGGGCGGGCCGTGGACTGAATACACCGTAAGAGAAAGTAATTTATCACGTAAGCATAAATTCTGTTTTCTCTTACTTGGTGTATTCAGTCCACGGATTCATCCTTACTTGTGGGATACCAATACCAAAGCAATAGGACACGGATGAAGGGAGAGAACAAGTCAGGTAACCTAAACGGAAGGCACCACTGCTTGCAAAACCTTTCTCCCAAAAATAGCCTCCAAAGAAGCAAAAGTATCGAATTTGTAAAATTTGGCAAATGTATGCAGTGAGACCAAGTCGCTGCCTTACAAATCTGTTCAACAGAAGCCTCATTCTTGAAAGCCCATGTGGAAGCCACAGCTCTAGTGGAATGAGCTGTAATTCGTTCAGGAAGCTGCTGTCCCGCAGTCTCATAAGCCAAACGGATGATGCTTTTCAGCCAAAAGGAAAGAGAGGTAGCAGTCGCTTTCTGACCTCTCCTCTTACCAGAATAGACAACAAACAAGGATGATGTTTGTCTGAATCTTTAGTTGCTTTTAAATAGAATTTTAAAGCACGAACCACGTCAAGATTGTGCAAAAGTCATTCCTTCTTAGAAACTGGATTAGGACACAGAGAAGGAACAATGATTTCCTGGTTAATATTCTTATTAGAAACCACTTTTCGAGCAGAAGAAATGGCTACTAAAAACAAAACTTTCCAAGATAAAAACGTAATATCTATGGAATGCAAAGGTTCAAACGGAACCCCTTAAAGAACTGAAAGAACTAAATTTAGACTCCATGGAGGAGCCACTGGCTTGAAACATGCTTGATTCTGACTAGGGCCTGTGCAAAACACCTGAACGTCTGGTACAGCAGCCAGACGCTTATGTAACAGAATAGACAGAGCAGATATCTGTCCCTTTAAGGAACTAGCTGACAGACCCTTCTCCAAACCTTCTTGGAGAAAAGACAATATCCTTGGAATCCTAATCTTACTCCACGAGTAACCCTTGGATTCACACCAACAAAGATATTTCCGCCATATCTTATGGTAAATTTTCCTGGTGACAGGCTTTCTGGCCTGTATTAGAGTGTCTATAACTGATTCAGAGAAACCACGCTTAGCTAGAATTAAGCTTTCAATCTCCAGGCAGTCAGTTGCAGAGAAACTAGATTTGGATGCTTGAAAGGACCTTGAATTAGAAGATCCTGCCTCGAAGGCAGCTTCCATGATGGGACCGATGACATGTCCACTAGGTCTGCATACCAAGTCCTGCGTGGCCACGCAGGCTCTATCAGAATTACCTAAGCCTTCTCCTATTTGATTCTGGCTACTAGCCGAGGGAGAAGAGGAAACGGTGGAAGACATAAGCTAGACTGAATGACCAAGGCGCTATTAATGCATCCATCAATGCCGCCTTGGGATCCCTGGATCTGAATCCGTAAAGGGGAAGTTTGGTGTTCTGACGGGACGCCATCAGATCCAATTCTGGAATGCCCCATAGCTGAGTCAGCTGAGCAAAAACCTCCGGGTGGAGTTCCCACTCCCCCGGATGGAAAGTCTGACGACTTAGAAAATCCGCCTCCCAGTTGTCTACCCCTGGGATGTGAATTGCAGATAGATGGCAGGAGTGATCCTCCGCCCATTTGATGATCTTGTATACTTCCTTCATCGCTAGGGAACTTTTTGTTCCTCCCTGATGATTGATGTACGCTACAGTCGTGATGTTGTCCGACTGAAATCTGATGAATTTGGCCTCCGCTAGTTGAGGCCACACCTGGAGCGTATTGAATATCACTCTCACTGGGGTGAGTTCCAGACGGCACCCCAGCCTAACAGACTGGCATCGGTCGTGACAATGATCCACTCCGGTCTGCAGAAACTCATTCCCTGAGACAGTTGATCTTGATACAACCACCAGAGAAGAGAGTCTCTGGTTTTCTGGTCCATTTGTACTTGAGGAGACAAATCTGCGTAATCTCCATTCCACTGTTTAAGCATGCACAGCTGCAGTGGTCTGAGATGAATTCGGGCAAAAGGGACTACGTCCGTTGCCGCAACCATTAAACCAATTACTTCCATGCACTGAGCCACGGAAGGCCGAGGAATGGAATGAAGAACTCGGCAAGTATTCAGCAGTTTTGACTTCCTGACCTCTGTCAGAAAGATTTTCATTTCTACCGAGTCTATTAGTGTTCCCAGGAAAGGAACCCTTGTGAGCGGGACAGAGAACTCTTTTCTACGTTCACCTTCCACCCGTGAGACCTTAGAAAGGCCAGAACTATGTCCGTATGAGCCTTGGCTCTGTGAAAGGACAACGCCTGTATTAATATGTCGTCTAGGTAAGGTGCTACTACAATGCCCCGCGGTCTTAGAACCGCTAGAAGGGACCCTAGCACCTTTGTGAAAATTCTGGGAGTGGTGGCCAACCCGAAAGGAAGGGCCACGAACTGGAATGTTTGTCCAGAAAGGCGAACCTTAGGGACTGATGGTGATCTTTGTGGATAGGAATATGTAGGTACGCATCCTTTAGATCCATGGTAGTCATATATTGACCTTCCTGGATCATCGGCAAGATTGTCCGAATGGTTTCCATCTTGAAAGACGGAACTCTGAGGAATTTGTTTAGAATTTTTAAATCCAGGATTGGCCTGAAAGTTCCCTCCTTTTTGGGAACTACGAACAGGTTTGAGTAAAAGCCCAGTCCTTGTTCTGCAATTGGAACTGGGTGTATCACTCCCATTTTTAGTAGATCTTCTACACAGCGTAAGAACGCCTGTTTCTTTGTTTGTTCTGAAGACAAACGAGAAATGTGGAACCTTCCCCTTGGGGGAGAATCCTTGAATTCTAGAAGGTACCCCTGAGCAACTATTTCTAATGCCCAGGGATCTGGAACATCTCTTGCCCAAGCCTGAGCGAAGAGAGAAAGTCTGCCCCCTACTCGATCCGATCCCGGATCAGGGGCTACCCCTTCATGCTATCTTGGTAGCAGGAGCAGGCTTCTTGGCCTGTTTACCCTTATTCCAGCCCTGCAGGGGTTTCCAAGTTGCTTTGGGCTGGGAAGCGTTATCTTTCTTTGCGGCAGCAGAGGTTGTGGCAGGTCCGCTCCTGAAGTTGCGAAAGGAGCAAAAATTAGCCTTGTTTTTGGCCTTAAACGGCCTATCTTGTGGCAGGGCATGGCCCTTGACCCCAGTGATATCTGAAAATAATTTCTTTCAGCTCTGGGCCAAATAGGGTTTTCCCCTTGAAGGGAATATTTAACAGTTTCGTTTTGGACGACACATCAGCCGACCACGATTTGAGCCAAAGTGCTCTTCGCGCCATGGTGGCAAAACCTGATTTTTTCGCCGCTAGCTTAGCTAATTGGAGAGCGGCATCAGTGATAAAAGAATTAGTCAGCTTTAGAGCATGAATTCTATCCATGACCTCATCATATGAAGTCTCCCTCTGGAGCGACTCCTCCAGGGCCTCGAACCAAAAAACCGCTGCAGTAGTTACCGGAATAATTCAGGCAATTGGTTGAAGAAGAAAACCTTGCTGAACAAAAATTTTCTTCAGCAAGCCTTCCAATTTTTTATCCATAGGATCTTTGAAAGCACAACTGTCCTCTATTGGTATAGTTGTACGCTTAGCAAGTGTTAAAACAGCCCTCAACCTTGGGGACCGTCTGCCACGCGTCCCGCCTGGGGTCATTTATGGGGAACATTTTCTTAAAGATAGGTGGGGGAACAAAGGGTACACCTGGTCTCTCCCACTCCTTAGTCACAATATCCGCCACCCTCTTTGGGATCGGAAATGCCTCAGTGTATACAGGGACCTCTAAAAACCTGTCCATTTTACACAATTTTTCAGGGACCTTGCCATGGGGTCACAATCATCCAGCGTAGCTAAAACCTCCTTGAGCAGGACGCGGAGGTGTTCCAGCTTAAATTTAAACGCTAAGGAATCTGACTCTGCCTGCTGAGAAACTTTTCCTGTGTCAGAAATTTTTACCCTCAGACAGACCGTCCCTCACTGCTACTTCTGAGTTTTGTGAGGGTACTACAGATAAATTATCCAAAGCTTCAGATTGCTCATCCTCTGTATTTAAAACTGAGCTATCGCGCTTTTTTGGAAAAACAGGCAGTTTGGATAAAAATACTGCAAGGGAATTATCCATTACTGCTACTAATTGTTGTAAAGTAATAGGGGCCAATGCGCTAGAGGTACTAGGCAACGCTTGCGCGGGCGTAACTGGTGTCGACACATGGGGAGAGAAAGGAGGACTATCCTCATTACCTTCCGTTAAAAAATCATCTTGGGCTACATTTTTAAGTGTCAATGCATGGTCATTAAAATGTTTAGATACCTTAGCACACTTTAAACACAAATGCAATGGGGGTACCGCCATGGCTTTTAAACACATAGAACAAGGTCTATCAATAGGCTCAGACATGTTAGACAGACTTAGATAGCACTCAAATACAGAAAAATACACTTTTTGAAAAAACGTTACTGTGCCTTTAAATAATAAACAGCACACACTTTTTTACCAAATCTCAAAAAAACATCCGATCTTTATGAAATTTACACCATATGATCCTAATGCTTTGAAAAGATTGCACACCAAGTTTCAAGCCAATTAACCCCTTATTGCCCAAACCGGAGCAAATTGAAGCTGGCCACCAGTTTAACACACTTCCTTCCTTGGGGATTAGTTGTGGAACAAAAATAAGCCTCCCTGTAGTCCTCCTGCAATCTCTGGACTCTACATGTGAAGCTGCATGAAGCTATCTTGTAAAAGAACTGCGCAACTGAGGCACGAAAATTAGGCCCTCTCCCTCTTCACTCCGGAATTATGAGGCCTTCCTAAGCCAAATTAGGTGTCTAAAATTATGCCAGGCGTATAAAACCCCTAAAAAGTGTTCCAAACATGATAAACACTTGTGCAAACATCAGATTATATTAAAAAATAATCAATTTTACCCATAACAGTGTCCACCAGTGATTTAAGCCCTTTTAACTAAGCCATCCTTCTATACTGAGTCTCAGAAAATGGCTTACCTTCCCTTCCCACATGGGGATTTCTATCAGTCTTCTAGCATTACCAGGTCTTGTTAGAAAAAAATGACTGAGCATACCTTAAGCAGTTAAGCCTGCAAACTGTTCCCCCCAACTGAAGTTCTCCGGTACTCAACAGTCCTGTGTGGGAACAGCAATGGATTTTAGTTACTGGTGCTAAAATCTTTTTCCTCTCAGCAGAAATCTTCATCACTTTCTGCCGCAGAGTAAATAGTACAAACCGGCACTATTTTAAAATAACAAACTCTTGATTGAAGAAATAAAACTACAAATCTAACACCACATACTCTTTACCACCCCCGTGGAGATGCTACTTGTTAGAGCGGCAAAGAGAATGACTGGGGGGGCGGAGCCTGAGGGGAGCTATATGGACAGCTTTGCTGTGTGCTCTCTTTGCCACTTCCTGTAGGGATTGAGAATATCCCACAAGTAAGGATGAATCCGTGGACTGAATACACCAAGTAAGAGAAATATATATATATATATATATATATATATATATATACACACATACAGGGAGTGCAGAATTATTAGGCAAGTTGTATTTTTGAGGATTAATTTTATTATTGAACAACAGCCATGTTCTCAATGAACCCAAAAAACTCATTAATATCAAAGCTGAATAGTTTTGGAAGTAGTTTTTAGTTTGTTTTTAGTTATAGCTATTTTAGGGGGATATCTGTGTGTGCAGGTGACTATTACTGTGCATAATTATTAGGCAACTTAACAAAAAACAAATATATACCCATTTCAATTATTTATTTTTACCAGTGAAACCAATATAACATCTCAACATTCACAAATATACATTTCTGACATTCAAAAACAAAACAAAAACAAATCAGTGACCAATATAGCCACCTTTCTTTGCAAGGACACTCAAAAGCCTGCCATACATGGATTCTGTCAGTGTTTTGATCTGTTCACCATCAACATTGCGTGCAGCAGCAACCACAGCCTCCCAGACACTGTTCAGAGAGGTGTACTGTTTTCCCTCCTTGTAAATCTCACATTTGATGATGGACCACAGGTTCTCAATGGGGTTCAGATCAGGTGAACAAGGAGGCCATGTCATTAGATTTTCTTCTTTTATACCCTTTCTTGCCAGCCACGCTGTGGAGTACTTGGACGCGTGTGATGGAGCATTGTCCTGCATGAAAATCATGTTTTTCTTGAAGGATGCAGACTTCTTCCTGTACCACTGCTTGAAGAAGGTGTCTTCCAGAAACTGGCAGTAGGACTGGGAGTTGAGCTTGACTCCATCCTCAACCCGAAAAGGCCCCACAAGCTCATCTTTGATGATACCAGCCCAAACCAGTACTCCACCTCCACCTTGCTGGCGTCTGAGTCGGACTGGAGCTCTCTGCCCTTTACCAATCCAGCCACGGGCCCATCCATCTGGCCCATCAAGACTCACTCTCATTTCATCAGTCCATAAAACCTTAGAAAAATCAGTCTTGAGATATTTCTTGGCCCAGTCTTGACGTTTCAGCTTGTGTGTCTTGTTCAGTGGTGGTCGTCTTTCAGCCTTTCTTACCTTGGCCATGTCTCTGAGTATTGCACACCTTGTGCTTTTGGGCACTCCAGTGATGTTGCAGCTCTGAAATATGGCCAAACTGGTGGCAAGTGGCATCTTGGCAGCTGCACGCTTGACTTTTCTCAGTTCATGGGCAGTTATTTTGCGCCTTGGTTTTTCCACACGCTTCTTGCGACCCTGTTGACTATTTTGAATGAAACGCTTGATTGTTCGATGATCACGCTTCAGAAGCTTTGCAATTTTAAGAGTGCTGCATCCCTCTGCAAGATATCTCACTATTTTTGACTTTTCTGAGCCTGTCAAGTCCTTCTTTTGACCCATTTTGCCAAAGGAAAGGAAGTTGCCTAATAATTATGCACACCTGATATAGGGTGTTGATGTCATTAGACCACACCCCTTCTCATTACAGAGATGCACATCACCTAATATGCTTAATTGGTAGTAGGCTTTCGAGCCTATACAGCTTGGAGTAAGACAACATGCATAAAGAGGATGATGTGGTCAAAATACTCATTTGCCTAATAATTCTGCACTCCCTGTATATATATTTATATTTAGATATATATATACACACACACACACCACGTGTTGCTTGTGCAGGCTGACATGTTTACAATAATATATATATATAAATGTAATAAATAACTTTATAATTTTTTTCACAAAAGAGAGAGCTTATAATAAACGTTTGAATGTGCAAAGGGATCTGATGCACAATAATGGAGTATATAATTCATATGTGAGATGTTTCTATTTGCATGCAATATTTCTAATACTTAAAAGGTATAAGAATTATTGCATGCAAATTGAAGCGTCTCACATATGAACTGAGCGCTTGCCAAACGCGGCCAAAGACAATCATGGACAGATATGAAGCAGAGTAAGCCTTTATAAATCAGCAGGGTGCACTTCAAGTTCTAAGAATTAGGAATTGCTCAAATTACATGAAAAGTGGGAAAATTAATAATAATAAAAATATATTGCAAAATTGTTTCATTATGCATAACTACTACTTTTTGTACAAATCTCAAGGTGTTTACTATTCTTTTAAATAATAAAACCGCTCCTTATTAGGCTTTACATAGATATTAATAGCAACATGAGTATTGGGCTTGCTATTCTCTTTTTGTGCTCTCTAGGTAGGTCTCCGGAGCGTCTTCATTTCAGCGGGTCCTACAGATTTTATTTCATTTAGTTTGCAGTCTTCAGGAAGAACTTCTGCTTTGCCGTGTTCTTCCATATTTTTTTTTCTGTGGCGTATACTTATTTTATCATCATATTTTCAGTCAACATTGGCTTGAAAAAATATACCTTTAAACCAATATATTTCTTGCTATTTCAGTTTTCTATTTCAGCTTATTTAACAGATTGATAACTTGACCATTGCTTTCTCCAAGACATTTACCCGCAGTAATTTCTAATTCTGTTTTCAAACTTCAATTCAGACTCAGCCAATAGCTGAGTAGAAGATTTTTTAATCTTACAAAATCCTATAGGGGGATTTATTAATCATTCTAATAAAGGATTAGCCATCCTTTGTCTACAAAACCTTGACCTCGGCAAACCTTAGACAGTCTGGGTCTGGAGTTGAGTTATTTGTGACAGGACAACATGGAAGAAGGAAAGCAAAGACTGTTGCCTGCATCCCTAAGCTGTGTTTAGACACAGTGGATTGCTTGAGGAGTTGCGGTTTATAGATTATGCAAATAGTCTATTCATTTGAAATCATTGTTGTGCTACATTTAGGCAAACTAGATTTTTTTTAGGAACATTTTGAAAATACAATCTTGTTTAAGCAAGATCAAATCAGCAGAAATGTAATGTGTCTTCTTTAGTCCAGGTTTTTATTGACGAAGACCATGATGTTCCATATGTCTATCTAAATAGTCATACTAGTATTTCCATTTGTGTACAATAAGTCAATGTTGTGCTTAGGTATGACACGGCCATTAAAGGGATATTAAACAATGCTCATTTGGCAAAACAAATATGTTAAATAGGATTGTGTAAAAAACAGCAAATAACTTACTTGTTTTCTTCCAAAATAAGCACTTAGAAATTCTCAATGTAGCCTCTGCCCCCAGTGTTTTAAGAGCAGAGGAATTTTAAAACCTAAGTTTTTTTGGTTTTTTTTGTGTGTCAGTTCTGGGCATAAGCAAATCTGACTCCTTGTTATCTAGTCCGTTCACTTGCCTAGAAGTTTTAGGGCATCAGCCTAAGATAAAACTTCATGCAAAGGTCTCTTCCTCTGTGTAGGGCTGTGACAGGAAGCACAAATGTAGTGTAAAAAAACCCACATAAATAAAAAGGAAAAATCCATTTAAATAGATGAATAATATATGTTGCATGATTTCTATTAAGTATAAGCAACTGCTTAGTGTTTTTTTATTACAACAAAGGCAACCTGTTTCATATCCCTTTAAGGGGGAACTATGAGATTGGAATACAGATGTATATGTGTTGACAGCAGATAACAACTAGGTCCAACAAGTCTGCATAAAGTGTGAGCTAAGTGTCATAATTTGCATAAATAAAAAAGAGAGAAGCACTCAACCTGGGAACGAACAATAGGCACATGTTGAGCAAAAAGAGGCTGCTTCTTGGGTGGTAACTAGCCATAGAACAAGCTATTATGCTATTGTTCGTTCCCAGGTTGAGCGCTTCTCTCTTTTTATTTATGCAAATTATGACATTTAGGGAAGTCTCCCTAAGTGTGATGCGGGAATCCAGACGTGGACCTGTTGCTCAGTGTGCCTAAAGGGATATGGCTGCAACCCACAGACGAGGCCCACAATAGGCCGAAACGTACGTCTGGGGTTTTGCTGTTTCTCTCATTCAGAGAGGGATTGCCTGGTATTTCGGGGCTGGACTGTACTGTGAAGTCAGGATCAGACTGATATGCTTCAGGAAAGTTCTTCTCTGTGAAAGGCGCATGTTGAGCAAAAAGAGGCTGCTTCTTGGGTGGTAACTAGCCATAGAACAAGCTATTATGCTATTGTTCGTTCCCAGGTTGAGCACTTCTCTCTTTTTATTTATGCAAATTATGACATTTAGGGAAGTCTCCCTAAGTGTGATGGGGGAATCCAGACGTGGACCCGTTGCTCAGTGTGCCTAGAGGGATATGGCTGCACCTCACTGACGAGGCCCACAATAGGCCGAAACATACGTCTGGGGTTTTGCTGTTTCTCTCGTTCAGAGTGGGATTGCCTGGTATTTCGGGGCTGGACTGTACTGTGAAGTCAGGATCGGATCAGACTGATATGCTTCAGGAAAGTTCTTCTCTGTGAAAGGCACATGTTGAGCAAAAAGAGGCTGCTTCTTGGGTGGTAACTAGCCATAGAACAAGCTATTATGCTATTGTTCTTTCCCAGGTTGAGCACTTCTCTCTTTTTATTTATGCAAATTATGACATTTAGGGAAGTCTCCTTAAGTGTGATGCGGGAATCCAGACGTGGACCCGTTGCTCAGTGTGCCTAGAGGGATATGGCTGCACCTCACTGACGAGGCCCACAATAGGCCAAAACGTACGTCTGGGGTTTTGCTGTTTCTCTCGTTCAGAGAAGGATTGCCTGGTATTTCGGGGCTGGACTGTACTGTGAAGTCAGGATCAGACCGATATGCTACAGGAAAGTTCTTCTCTGTGAAAGGCACATGTTGAGCAAAAAGAGGCTGCTTCTTGGGTGGTAACTAGCCATAGAACAAGCTATTATGCTATTGTTCGTTCCCAGGTTGAGCGCTTCTCTCTTTTTATTTACACTATTGAGCTTACCTTCCTGCTTTTCAACAAAGAAAATGAAGAACATTTGATAATAGAAATAAATTGGAAAGTTGTTTAAAATTGTATGTTCTATATGAATCATAAAATAAACTTTTGGGTTTTATGTGCCTTTAACATACTTATTAAAGGGACAGCATACTGTAAAATTGTTTTTCCCTTAACATGTTTCCAATTACTTTTTTACTAACTGCAGAGTATAAAATGTATGAGATTTGCTTTTTAAGGCTTATTTATATATATGAAATAGCTGATTTTGTGTTTTTGAAGCCACAACCTAATAAAATGGGTTGCGCTTGTAGGTATAATCAGATCTCATTACTTTATCACATTGTGTAAATATACATGCTTTTTTTTTTTTTTTTTTTTTTTTCTTCCTTTGAGGGACACACATTGGTAAATATAAGAGGTACAAATTAGCTTTATATCATGTTTATGAGTACATATTAAGTGTGTTTAAGTTTAAGTGTAAATGTTGTATGTTAATGTAATGGATTAATGTGTATAATAAAAATTTAAAACAAAAACAAAAAAAAAAACAAACAAAAAAATAAATATACATGCTTTTTTATCTTATATCTGTCCATAAACCAAAGACCAATACTTGGAGAGAACAATAGAAAATGTACTTAAATTGTATTACTTTATCTCTTCTATACCTCGCTGAGAGTGTAATTTCTTCTGCTGGCTGTGTTTACACAGTTTATCTATAGCTTGGACCTAAGACCAGAAACTTTCAGAATAGGTGGGGATACCACAGGCTAAATGAACTATTTCAAATGCCAATATAAGAGTAAAGGAAATGTACAATTCCTGCAGGTAAAGTGAATCATTGGGAACAAATTAAAGGGGGAAACATTTTTGAATAAACTGTCCCTTTAAGGTTATATAGTCCTATAGTCCTTTTGTAAGTTTTTTTTTTTTTTTTATAAAGACAATCGGTCTTTACCATTTCAGTAGCTTTCTTATAATGAGATTCAAGTTTATTTATATCCTTCTTGAGATGGAGCTTCCAGAATTGTAGGCAATACTCAACATGAGGCCTAATTAGTGATCTGTAAAGCGACATAGGAACATTACTGCCTTACTATTCACTGTTGGTGTATTCAGTTTTTGTGCTCTGTTGTTACTAGAAAACTGTGGCCCCTGTACTTGACCGATTCCAACAATACTGTATTTGTCTCACGGTTAGTGGTCATGGAAACATAGAGGAGTCATGCACCCCCACTAGATAACCAGGGATCATTGACTTGTAATGAAATTATTTGGTAAAGCATTTGGAGAGGAGTGGTCAGTTACCATGCTATTATACTGTGCCTCATGATTTGCTGACCACACTAAATCATGCTGTCCTAGGCCAAAGCACTACAATTGTTCTGTGCATAGAATATTGAGAATATCAGACTTTAAACTGGAGTCTGACATTTAAAGGGACACCAAACACAAAATAAATTTCATGCACCTCCCTCTAGTCATGGGTGCAGCCATATTGAAACTTAGGTTACACTGCAAGTATCTGAAGTAGAGTTTCTGCACATGTGCTAAAATGTGGCACCCATGTCTAGAGGGAGTTGGGGAGTATCCTTAATACTATGCTTTTAAAATATACTTGGTGTTTGCTGTTCCTTTAAAGGAACACTGTGTTTACATTTGTTTTATCGTGCATATAAAAGATGAGCAGTTGAACCCACTAAACTTAATTTTGTATTAAAAAAGGCCAAATTAAAGCTGATTATATTTATGTAGACTTCAGTTTAGAGTACACACATAGCACTTATGATTCTGCAGCCGAGTCACTTGTTCTATCTCTGGGCCTTATATTCAAAAGCTCGCCAGCATGGAGAGAAATCGAGCAAAATCTTTGGGATTTTTTTAGACCTTATGGGCGCCATGTACTAAGCTTCGAAGTGACCGTCCGTCTGTATTTCCGCGTCAAAATTCGCTCACAATCTGCTTCTCGTATGTACCAATCTGCGATCTGGTCGAAAAACCACTATTTTCATCAGCGATCGTAATTTTACGCAACTGATCGTTCCGAAGCCTTTTTCCACTTACTACATGTTCGATCGCACGTAAATTCACTGTAATTGGAAATTATGAATGTTACAACGAATCCGTCCGCTCCAACTTTCACTGTAACTTCGCGTGATTTGCTTCGAGACCATTTAGGTAGCGAATACAATAGAAAACTATAGGGCGTCTCAACCTGACGCCAGGTAGAAGTACTTAAGTGAAAGGACTAGACTACTATTGTAGCATTATTGGTTTTTGGATCACTGAATGAAGATGGAGACACTTTTACACATGTTTCTTTTCCGATTAATTCAATTACGAGGAAGAAGGGCTATACAGGCACCGGTTGACAACTTGCAAAGAAGGAGAGGTAGAAGAATCAGAGTCCCTAGAGTTTTCCTTCCACGTATGGGTTTGGAAAGCATTTCTGATCGAGAGATTATCCAGAGATTCCGTTTGGACAGAGAAGCTATAATGGAACTTTACTATGAAATAGCAGAATACCTGGAACCTATGACAGCGCGTTCACAAGCCATACCCGGACTATTAAAACTGTTGGCAGCCCTACACTTTTTTGCCACCGGTTCATTCCAAGATTTCTGGGAAAATGCACATTCTTATACATGTCAGCAGCCAGACGTTGCCGCTTGTCTGACGATTATGACACCTAGATCGTCACGTGGGTAAAGAACTAAACCAATCAGGTCGCAGACTGCTTCTTAACTTTGCTCTTTCGCGCCGAACGAAGCTTCAAAGTTATCAATAATCCGATTGTCTTCGACACACAATAGACGCGAAATTTTATGGCTTGGTTTTTAGTACATTCATGTAACGAAGTGCCATCCGCATGGTGCGAATGCCGGCGGGTTATTTCGATACGGTCTGTGCGAAAAAATTGACGCCTTAGTACATGGCGCCCTATATGGTAATGTAGGTGTCTCTCCTTCCCATATAAAACCCTGCATAGTGAGATAAACATCTTTCATACTAAAGTTTGTGTTTCTTACATTCTTTTAGGGACCTCTCCATACTGACAAGATGTATTAGATCATCTCACCTGAGCAGTGAGCTTTTAAATATCAGGCCCTCTGGGTCAATTCTTAAAAACCTGCCAGCATGGAGAGAAATCATCAACTTAATTTATTGAGCCCTTTATTGTAAATTAAGCGACTCTCTTTCACATAAAGGATATTATTGAACTGCCCTTAAAAGGACATTAAACACTTTGACATGGTAATATAAAATGATAAATCGTATGTATAAAAAAAAACCTCTACAATATACTTTAATTATTTATTTTGTCCCCTTTTCCTGTAATTCCATTCTGAAATTGTGAGTTATTGAGTTCCTGTTAGAAATAGAAGTGCAGAACAATGTTATATTCCGCACAGCCATTGGCTGCACACTATAGTGACCTATTTATAACTGCCCTAATTGTCCACAACAGAGAAGGCAACCTACGTTACAACATGACGGCTCCCATTGTTTTATAGACCTTAACAATTTACACTTATTTTGTCACTATTTAAACCACTAATGTTATACTTTAAAAAAATACATCCACATGTTATTCTCAGACTAATCTTTTCTTTGAATGTATTATTCTATCCAGCATTTATTTAGTGTTTAAATGACCAGTCAACACATTAGATTTGCATAATCAACAAATGCAAGATGACAAGACAATGCAATAGCACTTAGTCTGAACTTCAAATGAGTAGTAGATTTTTTTATAACAAATTTCAAAGTTATGTATATTTCCACTCCCCTTGTACCATGTGATAGCAATCAGCCAATAACAAATGCATATACATATAGTCTGTGAATTCTTGCACATGCTCAGTAGGATCTGGTGACTCAAACATTGTAAATATAAAAGACTGTGCACATTTTTTTTAATGGAAGTAAATTGGAAAGTTGTTTAAAATTACATGCTATATCTGAATCATGAAAATTTTATAAAACCTGAGTGTCCCTTTAATTTCACCAGATCAGTGAGGTT
>NW_026510999.1:0-36546 GCF_027579735.1 Bombina bombina | reverse complement strand
ATACATATTGTCACTGTGCTGTACGTTACACTACTGTACTGTCTATACATATTGTCACTGTGCTGTACGTTACACTACTGTACTGTCTATACATATTGTCACTGTGCTGTACGTTACACTTCTGTACTGTCTATACATATTGTCACTGTGCTGTACGTTACACTTCTGTACTGTCTATACATATTGTCACTGTGCTGTACGTTACACTTCTGTACTGTCTATACATATTGTCACTGTGCTGTACGTTACACTTCTGTACTGTCTATACATATTGTCACTGTGCTGTACGTTACACTTCTGTACTGTCTATACATATTGTCACTGTGCTGTACGTTACACTTCTGTACTGTCTATACATATTGTCACTGTGCTGTACGTTACACTTCTGTACTGTCTATACATATTGTCACTGTGCTGTACGTTACACTACTGTACTGTCTATACATATTGTCACTGTGCTGTACGTTACACTTCTGTACTGTCTATACATATTGTCACTGTGCTGTAACGTTACACTTCTGTACTGTCTATACAATATTGTCACTGTGCTGTAAGTTACACTTCTGTACTGTCTATACATATTGTCACTGTGCTGTACGTTACACTCTGTACTGTCTTATACATATTGGTCACTGTGCTGTCATACATATTGTACACTGTCTGTACTTACATATTGTCACTGTGCTGTACGTTACACTTCTGTACTGTACATACATATTGTCACTGTGCTGTACATACAGATTGTCACTGTGCGGTACATACAGATTGTCACTGTGCTGTACATACATATTGTCACTGTGCTGTACATACATATTGTCACTGTGCTGTACATACAGATTGTCACTGTGCTGTACATACATATTGTCACTGTGCGGTACATACATATTGTCACTGTGCTGTACATACATATTGTCACTGTGCTGTACATACATATTGTCACTGTGCGGTACATACATATTGTCACTGTGCTGTACATACATATTGTCACTGTGCTGTACATACATATTGTCACTGTGCTGTACATACATATTGTCACTGTGCTGTACATACAGATTGTCACTGTGCTGTACAATACAGATTGTCACTGTGCTGTAAATTACATATTGTCACTGTGCTGTACATACATATTGTCACTGTGCTGTACATACATATTGTCTACTGTGCTGTACATACATATTGTCACTGTGCGGTACATACATATTGTCACTGTGCGTACATACATATTGTCACTGTGCTGTACATACATATTGTCACTGTGCTGTACATACATATTGTCACTGTGCTGTACATACATATTGTCACTGTGCTGTACATACATATTGTCACTGTGCGGTCTATACATATTGTCACTGTGCGGTACATACATATTGTCACTGTGCTGTACATACATATTGTCACTGTGCTGTACATACATATAGTCCACTGTGCTGTACATACATATTGTCACTGTGCGGTACATACATATTGTCACTGTGCGGTACATACATATTGTCACTGTGCTGTACATACATATTGTCACTGTGCTGTACATACATATTGTCACTGTGCGGTACATACATATTGTCACTGTGCTGTACATACATATTGTCACTGTGCGGTACATACATATTGTCACTGTGCTGTACATACAGATTGTCACTGTGCGGTACATACATATTGTCACTGTGCTGTACATACATATTGTCACTGTGCGGTACATACATATTGTCACTGTGCTGTACATACATATTGTCACTGTGCTGTACATACATATTGTCACTGTGCTGTACATACAGATTGTCACTGTGCTGTACATACAGATTGTCACTGTGCGGTACATACATATTGTCACTGTGCTGTACATACAGATTGTCACTGTGCGGTACATACATATTGTCACTGTGCTGTACATACAGATTGTCACTGTGCGGTACATACATATTGTCACTGTGCTGTACATACATATTGTCACTGTGCTGTACATACAGATTGTCACTGTGCGGTACATACAGATTGTCACTGTGCTGTACATACATATTGTCACTGTGCGGTACATACATATTGTCACTGTGCTGTACATACAGATTGTCACTGTGCTGTACATACATATTGTCACTGTGCGGTACATACATATTGTCACTGTGCTGTACATACATATTGTCACTGTGCTGTACATACAGATTGTCACTGTGCTGTACATACAGATTGTCACTGTGCGGTACATACATATTGTCACTGTGCTGTACATACATATTGTCACTGTGCGGTACATACATATTGTCACTGTGCTGTACATACATATTGTCACTGTGCGGTACATACATATTGTCACTGTGCGGTACATACATATTGTCACTGTGCTGTACATACAGATTGTCACTGTGCTGTACATACATATTGTCACTGTGCTGTACATACATATTGTCACTGTGCTGTACATACAGATTGTCACTGTGCGGTACATACATATTGTCACTGTGCGGTACATACATATTGTCACTGTGCGGTACATACATATTGTCACTGTGCGGTACATACATATCGTCACTGTGCGGTACATACATATTGTCACTGTGCTGTACGTTACACTACTGTACTGTCTATACATATTGTCACTGTGCTGTACGTTACACTTCTGTACTGTCTATACATATTGTCACTGTGCTGTACGTTACACTACTGTACTGTCTATACATATTGTCACTGTGCTGTACGTTACACTACTGTACTGTCTATACATATTGTCACTGTGCGGTACATACATATTGTCACTGTGCGGTACATACATATTGTCACTGTGCTGTACATACATATTGTCACTGTGCTGTACATACATATTGTCACTGTGCTGTACATACATATTGTCACTGTGCGGTACATACATATTGTCACTGTGCTGTACATACATATTGTCACTGTGCTGTACATACATATTGTCACTGTGCGGTACATACATATTGTCACTGTGCTGTACATACAGATTGTCACTGTGCTGTACATACAGATTGTCACTGTGCTGTACATACATATTGTCACTGTGCGGTACATACAGATTGTCACTGTGCTGTACATACATATTGTCACTGTGCTGTACATACATATTGTCACTGTGCTGTACATACAGATTGTCACTGTGCTGTACATACAGATTGTCACTGTGCGGTACATACAGATTGTCACTGTGCTGTACATACATATTGTCACTGTGCGGTACATACAGATTGTCACTGTGCTGTACATACATATTGTCACTGTGCGGTACATACAGATTGTCACTGTGCTGTACATACAGATTGTCACTGTGCGGTACATACAGATTGTCACTGTGCTGTACATACATATTGTCACTGTGCTGTACATACATATTGTCACTGTGCGGTACATACATATTGTCACTGTGCGGTACATACAGATTGTCACTGTGCGGTACATACATATTGTCACTGTGCTGTACATACATATTGTCACTGTGCTGTACATACATATTGTCACTGTGCGGTACATACATATTGTCACTGTGCGGTACTATACATATTGTCACTGTGCTGTACATACATATTGTCACTGTGCGGTCTATACATATTGTCACTGTGCTGTACATACATATTGTCACTGTGCGGTACATACATATTGTCACTGTGCTGTACATACATATTGTCACTGTGCTGTACATACATATTGTCACTGTGCTGTACATACATATTGTCACTGTGCGGTACATACATATTGTCACTGTGCTGTACATACATATTGTCACTGTGCGGTCTATACATATTGTCACTGTGCTGTACATACATATTGTCACTGTGCGGTCTATACATATTGTCACTGTGCGGTACGTTACATTTGTCTCAGGTACCTGTAGTTAAATGTCTGATTCTGTATTGTAAGAGCTTGTTGGGTTTAATAAAGTATTTATGACTCTGTATATAACTGATTTGTTTAACTCTTCATTTGCTGACAGAAAGACACAAAACAAAGTGACGATTTGGTTTCGCTTTATTCTGTTAGTGCGGAACATACATATGTCACTGTGCTGTACATACATATTGTCACTGTGCGGTACATACAGATTGTCACTGTGCGGTACATACAGATTGTCACTGTGCTGTACATACATATTGTCACTGTGCTGTACATACATATTGTCACTGTGCTGTACATACATATTGTCACTGTGCTGTACATACATATTGTCACTGTGCTGTACATACATATTGTCACTGTGCTGTACATACAGATTGTCACTGTGCTGTACATACATATTGTCACTGTGCTGTACATACATATTGTCACTGTGCGGTACATACATATTGTCACTGTGCTGTACATACATATTGTCACTGTGCTGTACGTTACACTTCTGTATTGTCTATACAGATTGTCACTGTGCGGTACATACATATTGTCACTGTGCTGTACATACATATTGTCACTGTGCTGTACATACAGATTGTCACTGTGCGGTACATACATATTGTCACTGTGCTGTACATACATATTGTCACTGTGCGGTACATACATATTGTCACTGTGCGGTACATACATATTGTCACTGTGCTGTACATACAGATTGTCACTGTGCGGTACATACATATTGTCACTGTGCTGTACATACATATTGTCACTGTGCGGTACATACATATTGTCACTGTGCGGTACATACATATTGTCAC
The DNA here is from genome assembly GCF_027579735.1 of Bombina bombina. Taxonomy (NCBI): domain Eukaryota; kingdom Metazoa; phylum Chordata; class Amphibia; order Anura; family Bombinatoridae; genus Bombina; species Bombina bombina. The sequence continues at coordinate 31,891 of NW_026510999.1, read as the reverse complement.
TGTGCGGTACATACAGATTGTCACTGTGCTGTACATACATATTGTCACTGTGCTGTACATACATTGTCACTGTGCTGGTACATAACAGATTGGTCACTTGTGCGGTCTATACATATTGTCACTGTGCTGGTACATACATATTGTCACTGTGCAGGTACATACATATTGTCACTGTGCGGTCTATACATATTGTCACTGTGCTGTACATACATATTGTCACTGTGCGGTCTATACATATTGTCACTGTGCTGTACATACATATTGTCACTGTGCGGTACATACATATTGTCACTGTGCTGTACATACATATTGTCACTGTGCTGTACATACATATTGTCACTGTGCGGTACATACATATTGTCACTGTGCTGGTACAATACATATTGTCACTGTGCTGTACATACATATTGTCACTGTGCCGGTCTATACATATTGTCACTGTGCTGTACATACATATTGTCACTGTGCGGTCTATTACATATTGTCACTGTGCGGTACGTACATTTGTCTCAGGTACTGTAGTTAAAATGTCTGATTCTGTATTGTAAGAGCTTGTTGGGTTTAATAAAGTATTTATGACTCTTGTATATAACTGATTTGTTTAACTCTTCATATTTGCTGACGAAAGACACAAAAACAAAGTGACGATTTGGTTCGCTTTATTCTGTTAGTGCGGAACATACATATTGTCACTGTGCTGTACATACATATTGTCACTGTGCGGTACATACAGATTGTCACTGTGCTGTACATACATATTGTCACTGTGCTGTACATACATATTGTCACTGTGCGGTACATACAGATTGTCACTGTGCTGTACATACATATTGTCACTGTGCGGTACATACAGATTGTCACTGTGCTGTACATACATATTGTCACTGTGCTGTACATACATATTGTCACTGTGCTGTACATACAGATTGTCACTGTGCGGTACATACAGATTGTCACTGTGCTGTACATACATATTGTCACTGTGCTGTACATACATATTGTCACTGTGCGGTACATACATATTGTCACTGTGCGGTCTATACATATTGTCACTGTGCTGTACATACATATTGTCACTGTGCGGTACATACATATTGTCACTGTGCGGTACATACATATTGTCACTGTGCGGTACATACAGATTGTCACTGTGCGGTCTATACATATTGTCACTGTGCGGTACATACATATTGTCACTGTGCTGTACATACATATTGTCACTGTGCGGTACATACAGATTGTCACTGTGCGGTCTATACATATTGTCACTGTGCGGTCTATACATATTGTCACTGTGCGGTCTATACATATTGTCACTGTGCTGTACATACATATTGTCACTGTGCGGTCTATACATATTGTCACTGTGCGGTCTATACATATTGTCACTGTGCTGTACATACATATTGTCACTGTGCGGTCTATACATATTGTCACTGTGCTGTACATACATATTGTCACTGTGCTGTACATACATATTGTCACTGTGCTGTACATACATATTGTCACTGTGCTGTACATACATATTGTCACTGTGCTGTACATACATATTGTCACTGTGCGGTCTATACATATTGTCACTGTGCTGTACATACATATTGTCACTGTGCTGTACATACATATTGTCACTGTGCGGTACATACAGATTGTCACTGTGCTGTACATACATATTGTCACTGTGCTGTACATACATATTGTCACTGTGCGGTCTATACATATTGTCACTGTGCTGTACATACATATTGTCACTGTGCGGTACATACATATTGTCACTGTGCGGTCTATACATATTGTCACTGTGCTGTACATACATATTGTCACTGTGCGGTACATACATATTGTCACTGTGCTGTACATACATATTGTCACTGTGCTGTACATACATATTGTCACGTGCGTACATACATATTGTCACTGTGCGTACATACATATTGTCACTGTGCGGTACATACATATTGTCACTGTGCGTACATACATATTTCACTGTGCTGTACATACATATTGTCACTGTGCTGTACTAAATAGTCACTGTGCGGTACATACATATTGTCACTGTGCGGTACATACATATTGTCACTGTGCTGTACATACATATTGTCACTGTGCTGTACATACATATTGTCACTGTGCGGTACATACATATTGTCACTGTGCTGTACATACATATTGTCACTGTGCGGTACATACATATTGTCACTGTGCGGTCTATACATATTGTCACTGTACTGTCTATACATATTGTCACTGTGCGGTCTATACATATTGTCACTGTGCGGTACGTTACATTTGTCTCAGGTACCTGTAGTTAAATGTCTGATTCTGTATTGTAAGAGCTTGTTGGGTTTAATAAAGTATTTATGACTTTGTATATAACTGATTTGTTTAACTCTTCATTTGCTGACAGAAAGACACAAAACAAAGTGACGATTTGGTTTCGCTTTATTCTGTTAGTGCGGAACATACATATTGTCACTGTGCTGTACATACATATTGTCACTGTGCGGTACATACATATTGTCACTGTGCTGTACATACATATTGTCACTGTGCTGTACATACATATTGTCACTGTGCGGTACATACAGATTGTCACTGTGCGGTACATACATATTGTCACTGTGCTGTACATACATATTGTCACTGTGCTGTACATACATATTGTCACTGTGCGGTACATACATATTGTCACTGTGCGGTACATACATATTGTCACTGTGCTGTACATACATATTGTCACTGTGCGGTACATACAGATTGTCACTGTGCTGTACAATACATATTTGTCCACTGTGCTGTACATACATATTGTCACTGTGCGGTCATACATATTGTCACTGTGCGGTACATACATATTGTCACTGTGCTGTACATACATATTGTCACTGTGCGGTCTATACATATTGTCACTGTGCTGTACATATCATATTGTCATCTGTGCTGTACATACATAGGTGTCACTGTGCTGTACAATCACAGATTGTCACTGTGCTGTACATACAGCTTGTCACTGTGCGGTACATACAGATTGTCACTGTGCGTGTCTTATACATATTGTCACTGTGCTGGACATACAGTTTGTCACTGTGCTGTACATACAGATTGTCACTTGTGCTGTACATACATATTGTCACTGTGCGTACATACATATTGTCCACTGTGCTGTACATACATATTGTCACTGTGCTGTACATACATATTGTCCACTGTGCCGGTACATACTATTGTCACTGTGCGGTACATACATATTGTCACTGTGCTGTACATACATATTGTCACTGTGCTTGTACATACATACTTGGTCACTGTGCGTCGACATACATTTTTTCACTAGTGCTGTACAATACATATTGTCACTGTGCGGTCTATACATATTGTCACTGTGCGGTACATACATATTGTCACTGTGCTGTACATACATATTGTCACTGTGCTGTACATACATATTGTCACTGTGCTGTACATACATATTGTCACTGTGCTGTACATACAGATTGTCACTGTGCGGTACATACATATTGTCACTGTGCTGTACATACAGATTGTCACTGTGCTGTACATACATATTGTCACTGTGCGGTACATACATATTGTCACTGTGCGGTACATACAGATTGTCACTGTGCTGTACATACATATTGTCACTGTGCTGTACATACATATTGTCACTGTGCGGTACATACATATTGTCACTGTGCTGTACATACATATTGTCACTGTGCTGTACATACATATTGTCACTGTGCGGTACATACAGATTGTCACTGTGCTGTACATACAGATTGTCACTGTGCTGTACATACTTATTGTCACTGTGCGGTACATACATATTGTCACTGTGCTGTACATACATATTGTCACTGTGCGGTACATACATATTGTCACTGTGCGGTACATACATATTGTCACTGTGCTGTACATACATATTGTCACTGTGCGGTACATACATATTGTCACTGTGCTGTACATACATATTGTCACTGTGCTGTACATACATATTGTCACTGTGCTGTACATACAGATTGTCACTGTGCTGTACATACATATTGTCACTGTGCTGTACATACAGATTGTCACTGTGCTGTACATACATATTGTCACTGTGCTGTACATACATATTGTCACTGTGCTGTACATACAGATTGTCACTGTGCTGTACATACATATTGTCACTGTGCGGTACATACAGATTGTCACTGTGCTGTACATACATATTGTCACTGTGCTGTACATACAGATTGTCACTGTGCGGTACATACAGATTGTCACTGTGCTGTACATACATATTGTCACTGTGCGGTACATACAGATTGTCACTGTGCTGTACATACATATTGTCACTGTGCTGTACATACATATTGTCACTGTGCTGTACATACATATTGTCACTGTGCTGTACATACATATTGTCACTGTGCGGTACATACATATTGTCACTGTGCTGTACATACATATTGTCACTGTGCTGTACATACATATTGTCACTGTGCTGTACTATACATATTGTCACTGTGCGGTACATACATATTGTCACTGTGCTGTACATACATATTGTCACTGTGCTGTACATACATATTGTCACTGTGCTGTACATAACTATTGGTCACTGTGCTGTACATACATATTGTCACTGTGCTGTACATACATATTGTCACTGTGCGGTACATACATATTGTCACTGTAGCTGTACATACATATTGTCACTGTGCGGTACATACATATGTCACTGTGCTGTACATACATATTGTCACTGTGCTGTACATACATATTGTCACTGTGCTGGTACATACATATTGTCACTGTGCTGTACATACATATTGTCACTGTGCGGTACATACATATTGTCACTGTGCGGTCTATACATATTGTCACTGTGCTGTCTATACATATTGTCACTGTGCTGTACATACATATTGTCACTGTGCTGTACATACATATTGTCACTTGTGCTGTACAATACATGATTGTCCACTGTGCTGTAACATACAAGATTGGTCACTGTGCGGTACAATACATATTGTCACTGTGCTGTACAATACATATTGTCACTGTGCGTACATACATATTTGTACACTGTGCGTACATACATTTTGTCCACTGTGCTGTACATACAGAGTTGTCACTGTGCGTACATACATATTGTCCACTGTGCAGTACATACATATTGTCACTGTGGCGGTCCCTATACATATTGTCACTGTGCGGTACTATACATATTGTCACTGTGCGTACATACATATTGTCCTGTGCTGTACATACATATTGTCACTGTGCTGTACATACATATTGTCAATGTGCTGTACATACATATTGTCACTGTGCGGGTCATACATATGTGTCACTGTGCGGTAACATACATATTGTCACTGTGCAGGTACATACATCTTGTCTCTGTGCTGTACATACAGATTGTCACTGTGCGGTACATACATATGTCACTGTGCTGTACATACATATTGTCACAGTGCTGTACATACATATTGTCTACTGTGCTGTACATACAGATTGTCACTGTGCTGTACATACAGATTGTCACTGTGCTGTACATACATATTGTCACTGTGCTGTACATACAGATTGTCACTGTGGCGGTACATACATAATTGTCACTGTGCTTACATACAGATTGTCACTGGTTGCCGGTACATACATATTGGCACTGTGCGGTACATCAGTATTGTCACTGTGCGGTACATACAGATTGTCACTGTGCGGATACTTCAGATTGTCACGGGGCCTGTACATACAGATTGTCACTTGTGGCGGTACATACATTATTGTTCACTGTGCCGGTACATACAGATTGTCACTGTGCTGTTACAATACATATTGGTCACTGTGCGGTACATACATATTGTCACTGTGCGGTACATACATATTGTCACTGTGCTGGTACAGACCGATTGTCAATGGGCGGTACATACATATTGTCACTGTGCTGTACTTACTTATTGTCACTGTGCGGTCTATACATATTGTCACTGTGCGGTCTATACATATTGTCACTGTGTGGTCTATACATATTGTCACTGTGCGGTCTATACATATTGTCACTGTGCGGTCTATACATATTGTCACTGTGCTGTACATACATATTGTCACTGTGCGGTACATACATATTGTCACTGTGCGGTCTATACATATTGTCACTGTGCTGTACATACATATTGTCACTGTGCGGTCTATACATATTGTCACTGTGCTGTACATACATATTGTCACTGTGCGGTACATACATATTGTCACTGTGCGGTCTATACATATTGTCACTGTGCTGTACATACATATTGTCACTGTGCGGTCTATACATATTGTCACTGTGCTGTACATACATATTGTCACTGTGCGGTACATACATATTGTCACTGTGCGGTCTATACATATTGTCACTGTGCGGTACATACATATTGTCACTGTACTGTCTATACATATTGTCACTGTGCGGTCTATACATATTGTCACTGTGCGGTACATACATATTGTCACTGTGCGGTCTATACATATTGTCACTGTGCGGTACATACATATTGTCACTGTGCGGTCTATACATATTGTCACTGTGCTGTACATACATATTGTCACTGTGCGGTACATACATATTGTCACTGTGCGGTCTATACATATTGTCACTGTGCGGTACATACATATTGTCACTGTGCGGTCTATACATATTGTCACTGTGCGGTACATACATATTGTCACTGTGCTGTACATACATATTGTCACTGTGCGGTCTATACATATTGTCACTGTGCGGTACATACATATTGTCACTGTGCTGTACATACATATTGTCACTGTGCGGTACATACAGATTGTCACTGTGCTGTACATACATATTGTCACTGTGCGGTACATACAGATTGTCACTGTGCGGTACATACATATTGTCACTGTGCGGAACATACATATTGTCACTGTGCTGTACATACATATTGTCACTGTGCTGTACATACATATTGTCACTGTGCGGTACATACATATTGTCACTGTGCTGTACATACATATTGTCACTGTGCTGTACATACATATTGTCACTGTGCTGTACATACATATTGTCACTGTGCTGTACATACATATTGTCACTGTGCGGTCTATACATATTGTCACTGTGCTGTACATACATATTGTCACTGTGCGGTACATACATATTGTCACTGTGCGGTCTATACATATTGTCACTGTGCGGTCTATACATATTGTCACTGTGCGGTACGTTACATTTGTCTCAGGTACCTGTAGTTAAATGTCTGATTCTGTATTGTAAGAGCTTGTTGGGTTTAATAAAGTATTTATGACTTTGTATATAACTGATTTGTTTAACTCTTCATTTGCTGACAGAAAGACACAAAACAAAGTGACGATTTGGTTTCGCTTTATTCTGTTAGTGCGGAACATACATATTGTCACTGTGCTGTACATACATATTGTCACTGTGCGGTACATACAGATTGTCACTGTGCTGTACATACATATTGTCACTGTGCTGTACATACATATTGTCACTGTGCGGTCTATACATATTGTCACTGTGCGGTACATACATATTGTCACTGTGCTGTACATACATATTGTCACTGTGCGGTACATACAGATTGTCACTGTGCTGTACATACATATTGTCACTGTGCGGTACATACAGATTGTCACTGTGCGGTACATACATATTGTCACTGTGCTGTACATACATATTGTCACTGTGCTGTACATACATATTGTCACTGTGCTGTACATACATATTGTCACTGTGCTGTACATACATATTGTCACTGTGCGGTACATACATATTGTCACTGTGCGGTACATACATATTGTCACTGTGCTGTACATACATATTGTCACTGTGCGGTACATACATATTGTCACTGTGCGGTCTATACATATTGTCACTGTGCGGTACATACATATTGTCACTGTGCTGTACATACAGATTGTCACTGTGCGGTACATACATATTGTCACTGTGCGGTACATACATATTGTCACTGTGCTGTACATACATATTGTCACTGTGCGGTCTATACAGATTGTCACTGTGCGGTACATACAGATTGTCACTGTGCTGTACATACATATTGTCACTGTGCTGTACATACATATTGTCACTGTGCTGTACATACATATTGTCACTGTGCGGTACATACATATTGTCACTGTGCGGTACATACAGATTGTCACTGTGCGGTCTATACATATTGTCACTGTGCTGTACATACATATTGTCACTGTGCGGTCTATACATATTGTCACTGTGCTGTACATACATATTGTCACTGTGCGGTACATACATATTGTCACTGTGCGGTCTATACATATTGTCACTGTGCTGTACATACATATTGTCACTGTGCGGTCTATACAGATTGTCACTGTACTGTCTATACATATTGTCACTGTGCGGTCTATACATATTGTCACTGTGCGGTCTATACATATTGTCACTGTGCGGTACGTTACATTTGTCTCAGGTACCTGTAGTTAAATGTCTGATTCTGTATTGTAAGAGCTTGTTGGGTTTAATAAAGTATTTATGACTTTGTATATAACTGATTTGTTTAACTCTTCATTTGCTGACAGAAAGACACAAAAACAAAGTGACGATTTGGTTTCGCTTTATTCTGTTAGTGCGGAACATACATATTGTACACTGTGCCTGTACATTACATATTGTCACTGTGCAGGTACATACAGATTGTCACTGTGCTGTACATACATATTGTCACTGTGCTGTACATACATATTGTCACTGGGGCTGTACATACATATTGTCACTGTGCGGTAATACATATTGTCACTGTGCGTGTACATACATATGTCACTGTGAGTTGGTGTGTTTTTTTCTGACTTTTGTACTCGGTAAGATGTATGTAATACATAGCTGCGGTACATACTATTGTCACTGTGCGTGTACATACATATTGTCACTGTGCTGTACATACATATTGTCACAGTGCGGTACATACAGATTGTCACTGTGCTGTACATACATATTGTCACTGTGCTGTACATACATATTGGTCACTGTGCAGGTACATACATATTGTCACTGTGCGGTACATACATATTGCTCACTGTTGCGTACCATACATATTGTCACTGTGCGGTAATACAGAATTGTCACTGTGCTGTACATACTATTGTCACTGTGCGGTACATACAGATTGTCACTGTGCGGGTTACATACATATTGTCACTGTGCTGTACATACATATTGTCACTGTGCTGTACATACATATTGTCACTGTGCGGTACATACATATTGTCACTGTGCTGTACATACATATTTTCACTGTGCTGTAAATACATATTGTCACTGTGCTGTACATACATATTGTCACTGTGCGGGACAATACATATTGTCACTGTGCTGTACATACATAATGTCACTGTGCGGTACATTCATATTGTCACTGTGCTGTACATACATATTGTCACTGTGCTGGTACATAACATATTGTCACTGTGCTGTACATACAGATTGTCACTGTGCTGTACGATACATATTGTCACTGTGCGGTACATACATATTGTCACTGTGCGGTACATACATATTGTCACTGTGCGCGTTTTCAGAGTGTCACCTGTGCGGCTACATACAATTGTCACTGTGCTGTACATACATATTGTCACTGTGCGGTACATACATATTGTCACTGTGCTGTACATACATATTGTCACTGTGCGGTACATACATATTGTCACTGTGCGGTACATACAGATTGTCACTGTGCGGTCTATACATATTGTCACTGTGCTGTACATACATATTGTCACTGTGCGGTCTATACATATTGTCACTGTGCTGTACATACATATTGTCACTGTGCGGTACATACATATTGTCACTGTGCGGTCTATACATATTGTCACTGTGCTGTACATACATATTGTCACTGTGCTGTACATACATATTGTCACTGTGCGGTACATACATATTGTCACTGTGCGGTCTATACATATTGTCACTGTGCGGTCTATACATATTGTCACTGTGCGGTACGTTACATTTGTCTCCGGTACCTGTAGTTAAATGTCTGATTCTGTATTGTAAGAGCTTGTTGGGTTTAATAAAGTATTTATGACTTTGTATATAACTGATTTGTTTAACTCTTCATTTGCTGACAGAAAGACACAAAACAAAGTGACGATTTGGTTTCGCTTTATTCTGTTAGTGCGGAACATACATATTGTCACTGTGCTGTACATACATATTGTCACTGTGCGGTACATACATATTGTCACTGTGCTGTACATACATATTGTCACTGTGCGGTCTATACATATTGTCACTGTGCTGTACATACATATTGTCACTGTGCGGTCTATACATATTGTCACTGTGCTGTACATACATATTGTCACTGTGCTGTACATACATATTGTCACTGTGCGGTACATACAGATTGTCACTGTGCTGTACATACATATTGTCACTGTGCGGTACATACATATTGTCACTGTGCGGTACATACATATTGTCACTGTGCGGTACATACATATTGTCACTGTGCGGTACATACAGATTGTCACTGTGCTGTACATACATATTGTCACTGTGCTGTACATACATATTGTCACTGTGCGGTCTATACATATTGTCACTGTGCGGTACATACATATTGTCACTGTGCGGTACATACATATTGTCACTGTGCTGTACATACATATTGTCACTGTGCTGTACATACATATTGTCACTGTGCGGTACATACAGATTGTCACTGTGCGGTACATACATATTGTCACTGTGCTGTTACATTACTTATTGTCACAGTGCTACATACATATTGTCACTGTGCTGTACATACTATTGTCACTGTGCGGTTCATACATATTGTCACTGTGCGGTCATACATATTGTCACTGTGCTGTACATACATATTGTCCCACTGTGCGGTCCTATACATATTGTCACTGTGCTGTACATACATATTGTCACTGTGCGGTCTCTATACATATTGTCACTGTTCGGTACATACATATTGTCACTGTGCTGTACATACATATTGTCACTGTGCTGTACATACATATTGTCACTGTGCTGTACTTACATATTGTCACTGTGCTGTACATACATATTGTCACTGTGCGGTACATACATATTGTCACTGTGCTGTACATACATATTGTCACTGTGCTGTACATACATATTGTCACTGTGCGGTACATACATATTGTCACTGTGCTGTACATACATATTGTCACTGTGCGGTACATACATATTGTCACTGTGCTGACATAACATATTTGTCACTGTGCGGTACATACATATTGTCACTGTGCGGTACATACATATTGTCACTGTGCTGTACATACATATTGTCACTGTGCGGTACATACATATTGTCACTGTGCTGTACATACATATTGTCACTGTGCTGTACATACATATTGTCACTGTGCTGTACATACATATTGTCACTGTGCTGTACATACATATTGTCACTGTGCTGTACATACAGATTGTCACTGTGCTGTACATACATATTGTCACTGTGCGGTCTATACATATTGTCACTGTGCTGTACATACATATTGTCACTGTGCTGTACATACATATTGTCACTGTGCGGTACATACATATTGTCACTGTGCGGTACATACATATTGTCACTGTGCTGTACATACAGATTGTCACTGTGCTGTACATACATATTGTCACTGTGCGGTCTATACATATTGTCACTGTGCGGTACGTTACATTTGTCTCAGGTACCTGTAGTTAAATGTCTGATTCTGTATTGTAAGAGCTTGTTGGGTTTAATAAAGTATTTATGACTTTGTATATAACTGATTTGTTTAACTCTTCATTTGCTGACAGAAAGACACAAAACAAAGTGACGATTTGGTTTCGCTTTATTCTGTTAGTGCGGAACATACATATTGTCACTGTGCTGTACATACATATTGTCACTGTGCGGTACATACAGATTGTCACTGTGCGGTACATACAGATTGTCACTGTGCTGTACATACATATTGTCACTGTGCTGTACATACAGATTGTCACTGTGCTGTACATACAGATTGTCACTGTGCTGTACATACAGTTTGTCTCTGTGCGTCTTACATATTGTCACTGTGCGGTCAATACATATGGTCACTGTACTGTCTATACATATGTCATGTGCTGTCATCATATTGTCACTGTTGCGGTACATACATAATTGTCAGACTGTGCTGTACATACATATTGTCACACGTGCGGTACTATACCATATAGTCACTGTGCTGTACATACATATTGTCACTGTGCTGTACATACATTATTGTCACTGTGCGGTACATACATATTGTCACTGTGCGGTACATACATATTGTCACTGTGCTGTACATACATATTGTCACTGTGCGGTACATACATATTGTCACTGTGCTGTACATACATATTGTCACTGAGCGGTCGACATACATATTGTCACTGTGCGGTACTATACATATTGTCACTGTGCATGTACACATAATTGTCACTGTGCGGTACTATACATATTGTCACTGTGCGTACATACATATTGTCACTTGTGCGGTACATAACATATATTGTCACTGTGCGGTACATACATATTGTCACTGTGCTGTACATACATATTGTCACTGTACTGTCTATACATATTGTCACTGTGCTGTACATACATATTGTCACTGTGCGGTACATACAGATTGTCACTGTGCTGTACATACAGATTGTCACTGTGCTGTACATACAGATTGTCACTGTGCTGTCTAATACATATTGTCACTGTGCGGTACATACAGATTGTCACTGTGCTTGTTACATACATATTGTCACAGTGCTGTACATACATAATTGTCACTGTGCTGTACATACAGATTGTCACTGTGTGTACAATACAGATTGTCACTGTGCGGTCACATCCATATTGTCACTGTGCTGTACATACAGATTGCACTGTGCTGTACATACATATTGTCACTGTGCGGTACATACAGTATTGTCACTGTGCTGTACATACATATTGTCACTGTGCTGTACATACATATTGTCACGTGGCTGTACATACAGATTGTCACTGTGCTGTACATACAGATTGTCACTGTGCGGTACATACATATTGTCACTGTGCGGTACATACATATTGTCACTGTGCGGTACATACAGATTGTCACTGTGCTGTACATACAGATTGTCACTGTGCGGTACATACATATTGTCACTGTGCTGTACATACATATTGTCACTGTGCTGTACATACATATTGTCACTGTGCGGTACATACATATTGTCACTGTGCTGTACATACATATTGTCACTGTGCTGTACATACATATTGTCACTGTGCGGTACATACATATTGTCACTGTGCGGTACATACATATTGTCACTGTGCTGTACATACTATTGTCACTGTGCTGTACATACATATTGTCACTGTGCGGTACATACATATTGTCACTGTGCTGTACATACATATTGTCACTGTGCGGTACATACATATTGTCACTGTGCTGTACATACATATTGTCACTGTGCGGTACATACATATTGTCACTGTGCTGTACATACATATTGTCACTGTGCTGTACATACATATTGTCACTGTGCGGTCTATACATATTGTCACTGTGCTGTACATACATATTGTCACTGTGCGGTCTATACATATTGTCACTGTACTGTCTATACATATTGTCACTGTGCGGTCTATACATATTGTCACTGTGCGGTCTATACATATTGTCACTGTGCGTACGTTCCATATGTCCTCAGGTACCTGTAGTTAAATGTCTGATTCTTTGTATTGTAGAGCTTGTTGGGTTTAATAAAGTATTATGACTCTGTATATAACTGATTTGTTTAACATCTTCTTGTGCTGACAAGAAAGACAACAAAACAAAGTGACGATTTGGTTTCGCTTTATCTGTAAGTGCGGTAACATACATATTGGTCACTGTGCTTGTAATACATATTGTCACTGTGCGGTACATACAGGATATGTCTCTGTGCTGTACATCCATATTGTCAATGTGCTGTACATACATATTGTCAGCTGTGCGGACTATACATATTGACATGTGCCTTGTACATACAGATTGTCAACTGTGCGGTACATACATATTGTCACTGTGCTGTACATACAATTGTCACTGTGCGGTACATACTATTGTCACTGTGCTGTACATACATATGTCACTGTGCTGTACATACATATTGTCCACTGTGCGGTACATACATATTGTCACTGTGCGGTACATACATATTGTCACTGTGCTGTACCATACATATTGTCACTGTGCGGTACATACCATATTGTCACTGTGCTGTCATACAGATTGTCACTGTGCGGTACATACATATTGTCACTGTGCTGTACATACATATTGTCACTGTGGCTGTACATACATATTTGTCACTGTGCGGTACATACATATTGTTCACTGTGCGGTCTATACATATTGTCACTGTGCGGTACATACATATTGTCACTGTGCGGTATCATACATATTGTCACTGTGCTGTACATACCATATGTCACTGTGCGGTACTATACATATTGTCACTGGTGCTGTACATACATATTGTCACTGTGCGGTACTATACAATATTGTCACTGAGCTGTACTATACAAGATTGTCACTGGGCGTACTATACATATCTGTCACTGTGCGGCTACATACATTTTGTCACTTGCACGGTACACTTACACTACTTGTACTGTGCGGTCTATTACATATTGTCACTGTTGCGGTACATACATATTGTCACTGTGCGGTGTCTATACATATTGGTCACTGTGCGTTACATACATATTGTCACTGTGCGGTCTATACATATTGTCACTGTGCTGTACATAACAGATTGTCACTGTGGCTGTCTATACATATTGTCACTAGTGCGGTACATACATATTGTCACTGTGCGGTACATACATATTGTCACTAGTGCTGGTACATACATATTGTCACTGTGCTGTACATACATATTGTCACTGTGCTGTACATACATATTGTCACTGTGCGGTACATACATATTGTCACTGTGCTGTACATACATATTGTCACTGTGCGGTACATACATATTGTCACTGTGCGGTACATACATATTGTCACTGTGCTGTACATACATATTGTCACTGTGCTGTACATACATATTGTCACTGTGCTGTACATACATATTGTCACTGTGCGGTACATACATATTGTCACTGTGCTGTACATACATATTGTCACTGTGCTGTACATACAGATTGTCACTGTGCTGTACATACAGATTGTCACTGTGCTGTACATACATATTGTCACTGTGCGGTACATACAGATTGTCACAGTGCTGTACATACATATTGTCACTATGTGCTGTACATACAGCTTGTCACTGTGCTGTACATACAGATTGTCACTGTGCGGTACATACATATTGTCACTGTGCGGGTCATACATATTGTCACTGTGCTGTCTATACATATTGTCACGGTACTGTACTATACATATTGTCACTGTGCGGTATATACATATTGTCACTGTGCGGTACATACATATTGTCACTGTGCTGTCTATACATATTGTCACTGTGCGGTCTATACATATTGTCACTGTGCTGTCTATACATATTGTCACTGTGCGGTCTATACATATTGTCACTGTGCGGTCTATACATATTGTCACTGTGCTGTACATACATATTGTCACTGTGCTGTACATACATATTGTCACTGTGCGGTACATACATATTGTCACTGTGCGGTACATACATATTGTCACTGTGCGGTCTATACATATTGTCACTGTACTGTCTATACATATTGTCACTGTACTGTCTATACATATTGTCACTGTACTGTCTATACATATTGTCACTGTGCGGTACATACATATTGTCACTGTGCGGTCTATACATATTGTCACTGTGCGGTCTATACATATTGTCACTGTGCTGTACATACATATTGTCACTGTGCGGTCTATACATATTGTCACTGTGCTGTACATACATATTGTCACTGTGCGGTCTATACATATTGTCACTGTGTGGTACGTTACACTTTGTCTCAGGTACCTGTAGTTAATGTGCTGATTCTGTATTGTAAGAGCTTGTTGGGTTTAATAAAGTATTTATGACTTTGTATATAACTGATTTGTTTAACTCTTCATTTGCTGACAGAAAGACACAAAACAAAGTGACGATTTCGTTTCGCTTTATTCTGCGGAACATAACAACAGAACACCTAGGAAATGACTCATTCTACCCTGATAAGAAATAATATCTACAGATCAGACAGCAATATGGAGCCTCCGGTTCTTATTTAAAGAAAAGAATATAATTTTTGTATATTAAATAAAAAGTACAATAATTGAAAAGTGTTAAAGGCCGTCAGTTGGAATTTCACCCTGTGATGTCACTTCCTGTGACATCACTGAACATACAAATAGTGTGGCTATGCAGGTGTGAAGCGCTATCATCTCGACCGGCAGCAGGTTATGAGGTAATGGGGGTAAGCTTGTGTGTCGTTGAAGATGACAAAGATCGATGGATTGTGATGGCTGTCGACCAGGCTGTCGTATCGCCGCAGCGCTGTGCCAGTACTGTCCGGAAGGTAAGGGGGCGCTCTCATATCTGCTTTACCCACAGTGAAGTTTCCGGTTAGAACTTTGGCCACCAACACATATTTCTTGCCCACATCTGTGGGGGGCGAATAGTTATCTCTTGCTGACAAAACCGCCTTCACTGCAAAATAGACGCCCTGACCATATAGCGATGCTGGGGGAAGAATCACATTGGTAAGTAATGAGCAAAACTGGGGACAGTGCATTACTGGGTGATAGGGTGAGGCAAGAAGCAGAATAGGGTGAGGGGGGGTCAGTGAGACAGGAGACAGGATAGGGTGAGGAGGTCAGTAACACAAGAGACAGGATAGGGTGAGGGGGGGTCAGTAACACAAGAGACAGGATAGGGTGAGGGGGGGGTCAGTGAGACAGAGACAGGATAGGGTGAGGAGGGTCAGTAATACAAGAGACAGGATAGGGTGAGGAGGTCAGTAACACAGAGACAGGATAGGGTGAGGAGGTCAGTAACACAAGAGACAGGATAGGGTGAGGGAGGTCAGTAACACAAGAGACAGGATAGGGTGAGGAGGGTCAGTGAGACAGGATAGGGTGAGGGGGTCAGTAACACAAGAGACAGGATAGGGTGAGGAGGTCAGTAACACAAGAGACAGGATAGGGTGAGGAGGTCAGTAACACAAGAGACAGGATAGGGTGAGGGGGTCAGTAATACAAGAGACAGGATAGGGTGAGGGGGGGTCAGTAACACAAGAGACAGGATAGGGTGAGGGGGTCAGTAACACAAGAGACAGGATAGGGTGAGGAGGTCAGTAATACAAGAGACAGGATAGGGTGAGGAGGTCAGTAACACAAGAGACAGGACAGGGTAAGAGGTCAGTAACACAAGAGACAGGATAGGGTGAGGGGGTCAGTAACACAAGAGACAGGATAGGGTAAGGAGGTCAGTAACACAAGAGACAGGATAGGGTGAGGAGGTCAGTTAAACACGAGACACGATAGGGTGAGGGGGTCAGTAATACAAGAGACAGGATAGGGTGAGGAGGTCAGTGAGACAGGATAGGGTGAGGGGGTCAGTAATACACAAGAGACAGGACTAGGGTGAGGGGGTCAGTAACACAAGAGACAGGATAGGGTGAGGAGGTCAGTAATACAAGAGACAGGATAGGGTGAGGAGGTCAGTAACACAAGAGACAGGATAGGGTGAGGAGGGTCAGTGAGACAGGATGGTGTGAGGGGGTCAGTGAAACAGGATAGGGTGAGGGGGTCAGTAACACAAGAGACAGGATAGGGTGAGGGGGGTCAGTAACACAAGAGACAGGATAGGGTGAGGAGGTCAGTAACACAAGAGACAGGATAGGGTGAGGAGGTCAGTAACACAAGAGACACGGATAGGGGTGAGGGGGGTTCGTAACACAAGAGACAGGCTAGGGTGAGGGGGGGTCAGTAACACAAGAGACAGGATAGGGTGAGGGGGTCAGTAACACAAGAGACAGGATAGGGTGAGGAGGGGTCAGTAACACAAGAGACAGGAGTAGGGTGAGAGGGTCACTAACACAAGAGACAAGGATAAGGGTGAGGGGGTCAGTAACACAAGGAGACAGGATAGGGTGAGGGGGTTCCGTAACACAAGAGATCAGGATAAGGGTGAGGAGGTCAGAATAACAAGATAACAGGATAGGGTGAGGGAGGTCAGTACTCACAAGAGACCAGGATAGGGTGAGAGAGGTCAGTAATAACAAAGCGACAGGCTAGGGTGAGAGAGGTCAGTAACACAAGAGACAGGGATAGGGGTGAGGAGGTCAGTAATACAAGAGACAGGCATAGGGTGCCGGAGGGACAGTAATACCACAAGTGACAGGATAGGGTGAGGAGGTCAGTAATACAAGAGACAGGATAGGGTGAGGAGGTCAGTAATACAAGAGACAGGATAGGGTGAGGAGGTCAGTAATACAAGAGACAGGATAGGGTGAGGGGGGTCAGTAACACAAGAGACAGGATAGGGTGAGGAGGTCACTAACACAAGAGACAGGATAGGGTGAGGAGGTCAGTAACACAAGAGACAGGATAGGGTGAGGAGGGTCAGTAACACAAGAGACAGGATAAGGGTGAGGAGGTCAGTAATACAAGAGACAGGATAGGGTGAGGAGGTCCGTAACCACAAGAGACAGGACTAGGGGTGAGGGGGTCAGTAACACAAGAGACAGGACAGGGTGAGGGGGTCAGTAACACAAGAGACAGGATAGGGTGAGGGGTCAGTAACACAAGAGACAGGATAGGGTGAGGGGTCAGTAACACAAGAGACAGGATAGGGTGAGGGGGTCAGTAACACAAGAGACAGGATAGGGTGAGGAGGTCAGTAACACAAGAGACAGGATAGGGTGAGGGGGTCAGTAATACAAGAGACAGGATAGGGTGAGGGGTCAGTAACACAAGAGACAGGATAGGGTGAGAGAGGTCAGTAACACAAGAGACAGGATAGGGTGAGAGAGGTCAGTAACACAAGAGACAGAATAGGGTGAGGGGGTCAGTAACACAAGAGACAGGATAGGGTGAGGAGGTCAGTAACACAAGAGACAGGGTGAGGGGGGTCAGTGAGACAGGAGACAGGATAGGGTGAGGAGGTCAGTAACACAAGAGACAGGATAGGGTGAGGGGGTCAGTAACACAAGAGACAGGATAGGGTGAGGGGGGTCAGTGAGACAGGAGACAGGATAGGGTGAGGAGGTCAGTAATACAAGAGACAGGATAGGGTGAGAGAGGTCAGTAATACAAGAGACAGGATAGGGTGAGGAGGTCAGTAACACAAGAGACAGGATAGGGTGAGGAGGTCAGTAACACAAGAGACAGGATAGGGTGAGGGGGTCAGTAACACAAGAGACAGGATAGGGTGAGGGGTCAGTAACACAAGAGACAGGATAGGGTGAGGGGTCAGTAACACAAGAGACAGGATAGGGTGAGGAGGTCAGTAATACAAGAGACAGGATAGGGTGAGGGGGTCAGTAATACAAGAGACAGGATAGGGTGAGGAGGTCAGTAACACAAGAGACAGGATAGGGGAAGGGGGTCAGGTAACACAAGAGACAGGATAGGGTGAGGAGGTCAGTAACACAAGAGACAGGATTAGGGTGAAGGGAGGTCAGTAACACAACGAGACAGGATAGGGTGAGGGGGTCAGTAACACAAGAGACAGGATAGGGTGAGGGGGGGTCAGTAACACACAAGAGACAGGATAGGGTGAGGAGGTCAGTAATACAAGAGACAGGATAGGGTGAGGAGGTCAGTAACACATGAGACAGGATCAGGGGAGAGGAGGTCAGTAAACACAAGAGACAGGGATAGGGTTGAGGAGGGTCAGGTAACACAAGAGACAGGAATAGGGTGAGGGAGGTCAGTAACACAAGAGACAGGCTGAGGGTGAGTGAGGTCAGTAACACAAGAGACAGGATAGGGTGAGGGGAGGTCAGTAGACACAAGGAGACAGGATAGGGTGAGGAGGTCAGTAACACAAGAGACAGGATAGGGTGAGGGCGTCCAGTAACACAGAGACAGGATAGGGTGAGGAGGTCAGTAACACAAGAGACAGGATAGGGTGAGGAGGTCACAGGATGGGGTGAGGGGGTCAGTAAACACGGATGGGGGTGAGGGGGTCAGTGACACAGGATAGGGTGAGGGGGTCAGTAACACAAGAGACAGGATAGGGGTGAGGGAGGTCAGTAACACAAGAGACAGGATAGGGTGAGTGGGGTCAGTAATACAAGAGACAGGGCTAGGGTGTGAGGGAGGTCAGTAAACACAGAGACAGGATAGGGTGAGGGGGTCAGTAACACAAGAGACAGGATAGGGTGAGGAGGGTCAGTGAGACAGGATAGGGTGAGGGGGTCAGTGAAACAGGATAGGGTGAGAGAGGTCAGTAACACAAGAGACAGGATAGGGTGAGGGGATCAGTAACACAAGAGACAGGATAGGGTGAGGAGGTCCAGTAACTACAAGAGACAGGATAGGGTGAGGAGGTCAGTAACACAAGAGACCAGGATAGGGTGAGGGGTCAGTAAACACAAGAGACAGGATAGGGTGAGGAGGTCAGTAACACAAGAGACAGGATAGGGTGAGGAGGTCAGTAACAACAAGAGACAGGATAGGGTGAGGAGGGACAGTAAAACAAGAGACAGGATAGGGTGAGAGGTCAGTAACAAGAGAACAGGATAGGGTGAGGAGGGTCATTAACACAGAGACAGGATAGGTGAGGAGGTCAGTAATACAAGAGACAGGATTAGGGGTGAGGGTGTCAGTAACACAAGAGACAGTGATAGGGTGCGGAGGTCAGTAACACAAGCGACAGGAATAGGGTGAGGAGGTCAGTAACACCAAGAGACAGGATAGGGTGAGGAGGTCAGTAACACAAGAGACAGGATAGGGTGAGGATGGTCAGTAACACAAGAGGACAGGATAGGGTACGAGGAGGTCAGTAACACAAAGAGAAGATAGGGAGGAGGGTCCCCCCCCCAAAGTTTTTTTTTAGTAAACACAAGAGACAGTGATAGGGTGAGAGAGGTCAGTACTACAAGAGACAGGAAAGGGTGAGGAGGTCAGTAACTACAAGAGGCCAGGATAGGGTGAGGACGGTCAGTAACCACAAGAGACAGGCATAGGGTGATGAGGGGTCAGTGAAAGAGACAGGCTAAGGTGTGAGGAGCGATGTCCGTACGACAAGAGACAGGATAGGGTGAGGAGGTCAGTAACACAAGAGACAGGATAGGGTGAGGAGGTCAGTAACACAAGAGACAGGATAGGGTGAGAGAGGTCAGTAACACAAGAGACAGGACAGGGTAAGAGGTCAGTAACACAAGAGACAGGATAGGGTGAGGGGGTCAGTAACACAAGAGACAGGATAGGGTGAGGAGGTCAGTAACACAAGAGACAGGATAGGGTGAGGGGGTCAGTAACACAAGAGACAGGACAGGGTAAGAGGTCAGTAACACAAGAGACAGGATAGGGTGAGGGGGTCAGTAACACAAGAGACAGGATAGGGTGAGGAGGTCAGTAATACAAGAGACAGGATAGGGTGAGGAGGTCAGTAACACAAGAGACAGGATAGGGTGAGGGGGTCAGTAACACAAGAGACAGGATAGGGTGAGGAGGTCAGTAACACAAGAGACAGGATAGGGTGAGGAGGTCAGTAACACAAGAGACAGGATAGGGTGAGGGGGGTCAGTGAGACAGGAGACAGGATAGGGTGAGGAGGTCAGTAATACAAGAGACAGGATAGGGTGAGGAGGTCAGTAATACAAGAGACAGGATAGGGTGAGGAGGTCAGATAACACAAGAGACAGGAGGTAAGGGTGAGGAAGGTCAGTAACACAAGAGACAGGATAGGGTGAGGGAGGTCCAGTAACACAAGAGACAGGATAGGGTGAGAGGGTCAGTGAGACAGGATAGGGTGAGGAGGGTCAGTAACCACAAGAGGACAGGATAGGGTGAGGAGGTCAGTAACACAAGAAGACAGGATTAGGGTGAGGAGGTCAGTAACACAAGAGACAGGATAGGGTGAGAGAGGTCAGTAATACAAGAGACAGGATAGGGCGAGGGGGTCAGTAACACAAGAGACAGGATTCGGGTGAGGAGGGTCAGTAACACAAGAGACAGGATAGGGTGAGGAGGTCAGTAACACAAGAGACAGGATAGGGTGAGGAGGGTCAGTAATACAAGAGACAGGAGATGGGTGAGGAGGTCAGTAAAACAAGAGACAGGATAGGGGTGAGGAAGGGTCAGTTAGACAGGAGACAGGATAGGGTGAGGAGGTCAGTAACACAAGAGACAGGATAGGGTGAGGAGGTCAGTAACACAAGAGACAGGATAGGGTGAGGAGGTCAGTAATACAAGAGACAGGATAGGGTGAGGAGGTCAGTAATACAAGAGACAGGATAGGGTGAGGAGGTCAGTAACACAAGAGACAGGATAGGGTGAGGAGGTCAGTAACACAAGAGACAGGATAGGGTGAGGGGGGTCAGTAATACAAGAGACAGGATAGGGTAAGGGGGGGTCAGTAATACAAGAGACAGGATAGGGTGAGGAGGTCAGTAACACAAGAGACAGGATAGGGTGAGGAGGTCAGTAATACAAGAGACAGGATAGGGTGAGGAGGTCAGTAATACAAGAGACAGGATAGGGTGAGGGGGTCAGTAATACAAGAGACAGGATAGGGTGAGAGGTCAGTAACACAAGAGACAGGATAGGGTGAGGGGGTCAGTAACACAAGAGACAGGATAGGGTGAGGAGGTCAGTAACACAAGAGACAGGATAGGGTGAGGGGGTCAGTAACACAAGAGACAGGATAGGGTGAGGAGGTCAGTAACACAAGAGACAGGATAGGGTGAGGAGGTCAGTAACACCAGAGACAGGATAGGGTGAGGAGGTCAGTAACACAAGAGACAGGATAGGGTGAGGAGGTCAGTAACACAAGAGACAGGATAGGGTGAGAGAGGTCAGTAACACAAGAGACAGGATAGGGTGAGAGGTCAGTAACACAAGAGACAGGATAGGGTGAGGAGGTCAGTAACACAAGAGACAGGATAGGGTGAGGAGGTCAGTAAAAACAAGAGACAGGATAGGGTGAGGAGGTCAGTAACACAAGAGACAGGATAGGGTGAGGAGGTCAGTAACACAAGAGACAGGATAGGGTGAGGGGGGTCAGTAACACAAGAGACAGGATAGGGTGAGGAGGTCAGTAACACAAGAGACAGGATAGGGTGAGAGAGGTCAGTAACACAAGAGACAGGATAGGGTGAGGAGGTCAGTAACACAAGAGACAGGATAGGGTGAGGAGGTCAGTAACCCCACAGAGACAGGATTGGGTGAGGGAGGGGTCCAGTGAAGCACAGGAGACAGGATAGGGTGAGGAGGTCAGTAACACAAGAGACAGGATAGGGTGAGGAGGTCAGTTAATACAAGAGACAGGATACGGGTGAGTGGGTCAGTAACACAAGAGACAGGACTAGGGTGACGGAGGTCAGTAACTATAAGAGAGGATAGGGTGAGGGGGTCAGTGAGACAGGATAGGGTGAGGAGGTCAGTAACACAAGAGACAGGATAGGGTGAGGAGGTCAGTAACACACAGAGGACAGGATAGGGTGAGGAGAGGTCAGTAAACACAAGAGAAGGATAGGGTGAGGAGAGTCAGTATCACAAGAGACAGGATAGGGTGAGGAGGGGTCAGTAACACAAGAGACAGGATAGGGTGAGGAGGTCAGTTAACACAAGAGACAGGATTGGGCTGTGAGAGAGGTCAGTAAAACAAGAGACAGGATAGGGTGAGGAGGTCAGTAACACAAGAGACAGAATAGGGTGAGGGGGGTCAGTAACACAAGAGACAGGATAGGGTGAGGGGGTCAGTAATACAAGAGACAGGATAGGGTGAGAGAGGTCAGTAATACAAGAGACAGGATAGGGTGAGGAGGTCAGTAACACAAGAGACAGGATAGGGTGAGGAGGTCAGTAATACAAGAGACAGGATAGGGTGAGGGGTCAGTAATACAAGAGACAGGATAGGGTGAGGAGGTCAGTAACACAAGAGACAGGATAGGGTGAGGAGGTCAGTAATACAAGAGACAGGATAGGGTGAGGAGGTCAGTAACACAAGAGACAGGATAGGGTGAGGAGGTCAGTAACACAAGAGACAGGATAGGGTGAGGAGGTCAGTAACACAAGAGACAGGATAGGGTGAGGAGGTCAGTAACACAAGAGACAGGATAGGGTGAGGAGGTCAGTAACACAAGAGACAGGATAGGTGAGGAGGTCAGTAATACAAGAGACAGGATAGGGTGAGGGGGGTCAGTAACACAAGAGAAGGACAGGGTAAGAGGTCCAGTAACACAAGAGACAGGATTGGGTGAGGGGGGGTCAGTAATACAAGAGACAGGATAGGGTGAGGGGGGTCAGTAAGACAGGATAAGGTGAGGGGGGTCAGTGAGACAGGATAGGGTGAGGGGGGTCAGTAACACAAGAGACAGGATAGGGTGAGGAGGTCAGTAATACAAGAGACAGGATAGGGTGAGGAGGTCAGTAACACAAGAGACAGGATAGGGTGAGGAGGTCAGTAATCACAAGAGACAAGGATAGGGTGAGAGGAGGTCAGTAACACAAGAGACAGGATAGGGTGAGGGAGGTCGAGTAATACAAGAGACAGGATAGGGTGAGGAGGTCAGTAATACAAGAGGACAGGATTAGGGTGAGAGAGGTCAGTAACACAAGAGACAGGATAGGGTGAGGGGGTCAGTAATACAAGAGACAGGATAGGGTGAGGAGGTCAGTAATACAAGAGACAGGATAGGGTGAGGAGGTCAGTAACACAAGAGACAGGATAGGGGGGGGAGGTCAGTAACACAAGAGACAGGATAGGGTGAGGAGGTCAGTAATACAAGAGACAGGATAGGGTGAGGAGGTCAGTGAACACAAGAGGACAGGATAGGGTGATGGAGGTCAGTAATACAAGAGACAGGATAGGGTGAGGGGGGGTTCAGTAACTACAAGAGACAGGATAGGGTGAGGGGGTCAGTAACACAAGAGACAGGATAGGGTGAGGAGGTCAGTAATACAAGAGACAGGATAGGGTGAGGGGGGTCAGTAACACAAGAGACAGGATAGGGTGAGGGGGTCAGTAACACAAGAGACAGGATAGGGTGAGGGGGTCAGTAACACAAGAGACAGGATAGGGTGAGGGGGGTCAGTAACACAAGAGACAGGATAGGGTGAGGGGGGTCAGTAACACAAGAGACAGGATAGGGTGAGGGGGTCAGTAACACAAGAGACAGGATAGGGTGAGGGGGGTCAGTAACACAAGAGACAGGATAGGGTGAGAGAGGTCAGTAACACAAGAGACAGGATAGGGTGAGGGGGTCAGTAACACAGGAGACAGGATAGGGTGAGGGAGGGTCAGTAACCACAAGAGACAGGATAGGGTGAGGAGGGTCAGTAACACAAGAGACAGGATAGGGTGAGGCGGGGGTCAGTGAGACAGGAGACAGGATAGGGTGAGGAGGTCAGTAACACAAGAGACAGGATAGGGTGAGGAGGTCAGTAATACAAGAGACAGGATAGGGTGAGGAGGTCAGTAATACAAGAGACAGGATAGGGTGAGGAGGTCAGTAACACAAGAGACAGGATAGGGTGAGGAGGGTCAGTAATACAAGAGACAGGATGGTGTGAGGGGGTCAGTAATCACAAGAGACAGGATAGGGTGAGGGGGGTCAGTGAGACAGGATAGGGTGAGGAGGTCAGTAATACAAGAGACAGGATAGGGTGAGGGGGGGTCAGTAACACAAGAGACAGGATAGGGTGAGGAGGTCAGTAATACAAGAGACAGGATAGGGTGAGGAGGTCAGTAACACAAGAGACAGGATAGGGTAAGAGGTCAGTAATACAAGAGACAGGATAGGGTGAGGAGGTCAGTAACACAAGAGACAGGATAGGGTGAGGAGGTCAGTAACACAAGAGACAGGATAGGGTGAGGAGGTCAGTAACACAAGAGACAGGATAGGGTGAGGAGGTCAGTAACACAAGAGACAGGATAGGGGAGAGTCAGTAACACAAGAGACAGGATAGGGTGAGGGAGTCAGTAACACAAGAGACAGGATAGGGTGAGGGGGTCAGTAACACAAGAGACAGGATAGGGTGAGGGGGGGTCAGTAACACAAGAGACAGGATAGGGTGAGGGGGTCAGTAACACAAGAGACAGGATAGGGTGAGGAGGTCAGTGAGACAGGAGACAGGATAGGGTGAGGGGGTCAGTAACACAAGAGACAGGATAGGGTGAGGGGGTCAGTAATACAAGAGACAGGATAGGTGGAGAGTCAGTAAACACCAGAGACAGGATAGGGTGAGGAGGTCAGTAACACAAGAGACAGGATAGGGTGAGGAGGTCAGTAACACAAGAGACAGGATAGGGTAAGGGGGGGTCAGTAACACAAGAGACAGGATAGGGTAAGGGGGGTCAGTAACACAAGAGACAGATAGGGTAGGAGGTCAGTAACACAAGAGACAGGATAGGGTGAGGAGGTCAGTAACACAAGAGACAGGATAGGGTGAGGGGGGGTCAGTGAGACAGGAGACAGGATAGGGTGAGGAGGTCAGTAACACAAGAGACAGGATAGGGTGAGGAGGTCAGTAATACAAGAGACAGGATAGGGTGAGGAGGTCAGTAACACAAGAGACAGGATAGGGTAAGGGGGGGTCAGTAACACAAGAGACAGGATAGGGTGAGGGGGGTCAGTAACACAAGAGACAGGATAGGGTGAGGAGGTCAGTAACACAAGAGACAGGATAGGGTGAGGAGGTCAGTAACACAAGAGACAGGATAGGGTGAGGAGGTCAGTAACACAAGAGACAGGATAGGGTGAGGAGGTCAGTAATACAAGAGACAGGATAGGGTGAGGAGGTCAGTAATACAAGAGACAGGATAGGGTGAGGAGGTCAGTAACACAAGAGACAGGATAGGGTGAGGAGGTCAGTAATACAAGAGACAGGATAGGGTGAGGAGGTCAGTAATACAAGAGACAGGACAGGGTGAGGAGGTCAGTAATACAAGAGACAGGATAGGGTGAGGAGGTCAGTGAGACAGGAGACAGGATAGGGTGAGGAGGTCAGTAACACAAGAGACAGGATAGGGTGAGAGAGGTCAGTAACACAAGAGACAGGATAGGGTGAGGAGGTCAGTAATACAAGAGACAGGATAGGGTGAGGAGGTCAGTAATACAAGAGACAGGATAGGGTGAGGAGGTCAGTAACACAAGAGACAGATAGGGTGAGGAGGTCAGTAACACAAGAGACAGGATAGGGTGAGGGGGGTCAGTAATACAAGACAGGATAGGGTAAGGGGGGGTCAGTAATACAAGAGACAGGATAGGGTGAGGAGGTCAGTAACACAAGAGACAGGATAGGGTGAGAGAGGTCAGTAATACAAGAGACAGGATAGGGTGAGAGAGGTCAGTAATACAAGAGACAGGATAGGGTGAGGGGGGTCAGTAACACAAGAGACAGGATAGGGTGAGGAGGTCAGTAACACAAGAGACAGGATAGGGTGAGGAGGTCAGTAACACAAGAGACAGAATAGGTGAGAGAGGTCAGTAACACAAGAGACAGGAAAGGGTGAGGAGGTCAGTAATACAAGAGACAGGATAGGGTGAGGAGGTCAGTAACACAAAGACAGGATAGGGTGAGGAGGTCAGTAATACAAGAGACAGGATAGGGTGAGAGAGGTCATAACACAAGAGACAGGATAGGGTAGAGGTCAGTAACACAAGAGACAGGATAGGGTGAGAGGTCAGTAACACAAGAGACAGGATAGGGTGAGGAGGTCAGTAACACAAGAGACAGGATAGGGTGAGGGGGTCAGTAACACAAGAGACAGGATAGGGTGAGGGGGGTCAGTGAGACAGGATAGGGTGAGAGAGGTCATAACACAAGAGACAGGATAGGGTGAGGAGGTCAGTAACACAAGAGACAGGATAGGGTGAGGAGGTCAGTAACACAAGAGACAGGATAGGGTGAGAGGTCAGTAACACAAGAGACAGGATAGGGTGAGGGGTCAGTAACACAAGAGACAGGATAGGGTGAGGAGGTCAGTAACACAAGAGACAGGATAGGGTGAGGAGGTCAGTAACACAAGAGACAGGATAGGGTGAGGAGGTCAGTAACACAAGAGACAGGATAGGGTGAGGGGGGGTCAGTAACACAAGAGACAGGATAGGGTGAGGGGGGGTCAGTAACACAAGAGACAGGATAGGGTGAGAGAGGTCAGTAATACAAGAGACAGGATAGGGTGAGGAGGTCAGTAACACAAGAGACAGGATAGGGTGAGGAGGTCAGTAACACAAGAGACAGGATAGGGTGAGGGGGGGTCAGTAACACAAGAGACAGGATAGGGTGAGGAGTCAGAATACAAGAGACAGGATAGGGTGAGAGTCAGTAACACAAGAGACAGGATAGGGTGAGGAGGTCAGTAATACAAGAGACAGGATAGGGTGAGGAGGTCAGTAATACAAGAGACAGGATAGGGTGAGGAGGTCATAATACAAGAGACAGGATAGGGTGAGAGAGGTCAGTAACACAAGAGACAGGATAGGGTGAGGAGTCAGTAACACAAGAGACAGGATAGGGTGAGGGGTCAGTAACACAAGAGACAGGATAGGGTGAGGAGTCAGTAACACAAGAGACAGGATAGGGTGAGGGGGTCAGTAACACAAGAGACAGGATAGGGTGAGGTCAGTAACACAAGAGACAGGATGGTGAGGAGGTCAGTAACACAAGAGACAGGATAGGGTGAGGAGGTCAGTAACACAAGAGACAGGATAGGGTGAGGAGGTCAGTAACACAAGAGACAGGATAGGGTGAGAGAGGTCAGTAACACAAGAGACAGGATAGGGTGAGGAGGTCAGTAACACAAGAGACAGGATAGGGTGAGGAGGTCAGTAACACAAGAGACAGGATAGGGTGAGAGGTCAGTAACACAAGAGACAGGATAGGGTGAGGAGGTCAGTAACACAAGAGACAGGATAGGGTGAGAGAGGTCAGTAACACAAGAGACAGAATAGGGTGAGGGGGTCAGTAACACAAGAGACAGGATAGGGTGAGGAGGTCAGTAACACAAGAGACAGGATAGGGTGAGGGGGGGTCAGTGAGACAGGAGACAGGATAGGGTGAGGAGGTCAGTAACACAAGAGACAGGATAGGGTGAGGGGGTCAGTAACACAAGAGACAGGATAGGGTGAGGAGGTCAGTAACACAAGAGACAGGATAGGGTGAGGAGGTCAGTGAGACAGGAGACAGGATAGGGTGAGGAGGTCAGTAATACAAGAGACAGGATAGGGTGAGGAGGTCAGTAACACAAGAGACAGGATAGGGTGAGGGGGTCAGTAACACAAGAGACAGGATAGGGTTAGGAGGTCAGTAACACAAGAGACAGGATAGGGTGAGGAGGTCAGTAATACAAGAGACAGGATAGGGTGAGGAGTGTCAGTAATACATGAGACAGGATAGGGTGAGGAGGTCAGTAATACAAGAGACAGCATAGGGTGAGGAGGACAGTAATACAAGAGACAGGATAGGGTGAGGAGGTCAGTAACACAAGAGACAGAATAGGGTGAGGGGGGTCAGTAACACAAGAGACAGGATAGGGTGAGGGGGTCAGTAATACAAGAGACAGGATAGGGTGAGAGAGGTCAGTAATACAAGAGACAGGATAGGGTGAGGAGGTCAGTAATACAAGAGACAGGATAGGGTGAGGGGGTCAGTAATACAAGAGACAGGATAGGGTGAGGTCAGTAACACAAGAGACAGGATAGGGTGAGAGGTCAGTAATACAAGAGACAGGATAGGGTGAGGGGGTCAGTAACACAAGAGACAGGACAGGGTAAGAGGTCAGTAACACAAGAGACAGGATAGGGAGAGGGGGTCAGTAACACAAGAGACAGGATAGGGTGAGGAGGTCAGTAATACAAGAGACAGGATAGGGTGAGGGGGTCAGTAACACAAGAGACAGGATAGGGTGAGGGGGTCAGTAACACAAGAGACAGGATAGGGTGAGGAGGTCAGTAATACAAGAGACAGGATAGGGTGAGGAGGTCAGTAATACAAGAGACAGGATAGGGTGAGGAGGTCAGTAATACAAGAGACAGGATAGGGTGAGAGAGGTCAGTAACACAAGAGACAGGATAGGGTGAGGAGGTCAGTAACACAAGAGACAGGATAGGGTGAGGGGTCAGTAACACAAGAGACAGGATAGGGTGAGGAGGTCAGTAACACAAGAGACAGGATAGGGTGAGGGGGGTCAGTAACACAAGAGACAGGATAGGGTGAGGGGGGGTCAGTAACACAAGAGACAGGATAGGGTGAGGAGGTCAGTAACACAAGAGACAGGATAGGGTGAGGAGGGGTCAGTGAGACAGGATAGGGTGAGGGGTCATAACACAAGAGACAGGATAGGGTGAGGAGGTCAGTAACACAGAGACAGGATAGGGTGAGGGGGGTCAGTGAGACAGGATAGGGTGAGGAGGTCAGTAATACAAGAGACAGGATAGGGTGAGGAGGTCAGTAACACAAGAGACAGGATAGGGTGAGGAGGTCAGTAATACAAGAGACAGGATAGGGTGAGAGAGGTCAGTAATACAAGAGACAGGATAGGGTGAGGAGGTCAGTAATACAAGAGACAGGATAGGGTGAGGGGGTCAGTAACACAAGAGACAGGATAGGGTGAGGGGTCAGTAATACAAGAGACAGGATAGGGTGAGGAGTCAGTAACACAAGAGACAGGATAGGGTGAGGGGTCAGTAACACAAGAGACAGGATAGGTGAGGGGGTCAGTAACACAAGAGACAGGATAGGGTGAGGAGGTCAGTAACACAAGAGACAGGATAGGGTGAGGAGGTCAGTAACACAAGAGACAGGATAGGGTGAGGAGGTCAGTACACAAGAGACAGGATAGGGTGAGAGAGGTCAGTAACACAAGAGACAGGATAGGGTGAGGAGGTCAGTAATACAAGAGACAGGATAGGGTGAGGAGGTCAGTAATACAAGAGACAGGATAGGGTGAGGAGGTCAGTAACACAAGAGACAGGATAGGTGAGAGAGGTCAGTAATACAAGAGACAGGATAGGGTGAGAGAGGTCAGTAATACAAGAGACAGGATAGGGTGAGGGGGTCAGTAACACAAGAGACAGGATAGGGTGAGGGGGTCAGTAATACAAGAGACAGGATAGGGTGAGGAGGTCAGTAACACAAGAGACAGGATAGGGTGAGGGGGTCAGTAACACAAGAGACAGGATAGGGTGAGGGGGTCAGTAACACAAGAGACAGGATAGGGTGAGGGGGTCAGTAACACAAGAGACAGGATAGGGTGAGGGGGTCAGTAACACAAGAGACAGGATAGGGTGAGGGGGTCAGTAACACAAGAGACAGGATAGGGTGATGAGGTCAGTAACACAAGAGACAGGATAGGGTGAGGAGGTCAGTAATACAAGAGACAGGATAGGGTGAGGGGGTCAGTAATACAAGAGACAGGATAGGGTGAGAGAGGTCAGTAATACAAGAGACAGGATAGGGTGAGGGGGTCAGTAACACAAGAGACAGGATAGGGTGAGGGGGTCAGTGAGACAGGAGACAGGATAGGGTGAGGAGGTCAGTAACACAAGAGACAGGATATGGGTGAGGAGTCAGTAATACAAAGACATGGATAGGGTGAGGAGGTCATAACACAAGAGACAGGATAGGTGAGGAGGTCAGTAACACAAGAGACAGGATAGGGTGAGGGGGGGTCAGTAACACAAGAGACAGGATAGGGTGAGGAGGTCAGTAATACAAGAGACAGGATAGGGTGAGAGGTCAG